>NW_017535086.1:215324-277838 GCF_001853355.1 Bactrocera latifrons
TCACTAAAAGTGCGTTAACCGACTAACATAAAACGTCAGAAAAACTAAATTTTACGGATGAAATGTCAGAAGGAAGCTGCATTCAGGTTTTTTGAAAAATTGGAAATGGGCTTGGCGTCGCCCACTTATGGACCAAAAACCATATCTCAGGAAGTACTCAACCGATTTCAATGAAATTCGGTATATAATATTTTCTTAATACCCTGATAACATGTACCAAATATGGGTGAAATCGGTTCACAACCACGCCTGAAATCTGGATTATCACTTTATCATGCAAGAGTATAATATGTTCGGTGACACCCGAACTTAGCCCTTCCTTACTTGGCAAGATATCGTTTTGAAATTTTGCAAACGTCATTTTCTCTTCAAGAAGCTGCGAATTTGTCGGAACTGCCGATATCGGACCACTATATTATATAGCCGCCATACAAACTGAACGATCGGAATCAAGTTCTTGTATGGAGAACTTTCACATTTCACAATGTATTTTCACAAAAGTTAACAACTTTTCTAAATCAACAATGTAATCTCCGAATAAATTGTTTAGATCGGTTAACTATAGCACATAGCTGCCATACAAACTGAATGATCGGAATCTAGTTCTTGTATGGAAAACTTTTACATATGACAAGATATATTCACGAAATTTGCTACAGATTATTTTCTAAGGCAATAATGTAATCTCCGAAGAAATTGTTTAGATCGGATTACTATAGCATATAGCTGTCATACACGCCGAACGATCGGAATCAAGGGCTTGTATGGAAAAGTTTCGCATTTGACGTCGTATCGTCACGAAATTTGGCATGGATTACTGCTTAAGGTAACAATATAATCTCCAAAAAAATTGTTCAGAACGGATTACTATAGCATATAGCTTCCATACAAACTGAACACATAGTAACTAACAGAAATGCACCTGTGAAGAGTATTTAGCTTCGGTACAACCGAAGTTAACGTTTTTTCTTCTTTATACTCGTACTAACTTAACTATTTATGGAATGCTGTCAAAACAGAAAACTAAAAATAGATTTTGTGTCTGCATACTATTTTAGATCTGTATTTCTTGTGTAAATTTTTTCGTCTAACAGTTTCGATCACGATTCGGCAGATCACGAACCGACAAAGTAATTATTATTAATTATAATTAATCGATTTTGTCAGCAATTAAATATTAGCATTTTACTCTTTCTTCTTTTTCATTTATTAATCATTACTATGCAATTTTTATTCGAAGTTTGGTGATGAAGCTATTTATGGTTTTAAAAAATTATTATTAATGTTTTTGGAAATATCAATATTGACAGTTGAGCGTCTGGTGTTTTTGTGTTCTTTGCTAATAATAAAAGATAATAAACAAAAGTATTTGGTCGAAAAAATCTTTTCGTATTTTGTCAATAGATGTGGTTGAAATGATATATCTCCAGTGCTACCAATCACATTGTATCATGCCACATAGTGTTGCAAAGGTGAGATTCGGCGATTTTTACGAGAAGTCAAATTCAGCGAAGAAATTCCATTACATTTTATACCCGAAGTTTTTGATTGGTACAAATTATTCAAAGAGGATCGAGAACGGGTTGACGACGAACCGCAAACAGGATGACCATCAGCATCAACGGATGATCAGCACATGCTTGAGAATCGCACTGTCGCAATGTGCACTGTCGTATACTGCACTGATTCTTTGTGATTTTGTCTCCAAATTTTCCACCAATATGGCTGATTTAGTTCAGTGTGACAATCTAACAAACATAAACAATCGCTCGGAGAAACCGGAAAATTGACTTTAAAAACCGTTTCGGGGATTGGAAAAAACGTCGGCACAGGTGTATTGGGAAATTACTTTGAGGGGGGCGGTAAAAATTTTGAAGAATAAGTTAGGTATTTTCAATTTATTTCGGAAAGTCTTACTATTTTTTGTGCTTATGCTTTCCATGGGCATTTATACATGCGTATGTATGTATGAAACATCCGACATTTTTTATATAGTAATACGCTATTCTATGTATTATAGCGCATGTAAATAAATTATTTACGTGTCTCACATTTGTTATTAATTCTATTTGCTTGTTTACATGAAATCCATGTATCTGAAACACATATGTAATTGGGGTGACGTGTACTACATACAAATAACTTTATTACACCCACAACAACCAACTCAGAATTACAATTTTATGGAACTACAAATCCATTCAACTAATGTGAATTGAGTATAAAACTACTTTTATGCGTCAAATATATACACTTGCTTGTAATTTGTAAAGTATAGCCTAAATATTCATTTTCATATCAAGTGTCAAATAATTAACGACATACAAGTATATTATTCATAGGAGAATTCAGTAAGAGCAGATTAGTGGCATATACCGAAAATATTAACTATACTGACATTAACCCCAATAAGCAACGGCCTTAATTTGGCCTAAATGACATGAGAGAAGAAGAAAGTAATGGAAGGTACGTAAATAAAAATTTTAGTGCTCAAATTAATGATCGAAGTTTGTATGAGCTTTTTCTCTGCTTATTTTGCTTTGAAAATATGGTGAGCAAAAAGCAATGTGAAGTGTCAAAAATATTTCGAAAAAATCATAATACTTTATGTAAACATTCGTAAAAATTTATACAGGTAGTACTTAACCGAACGTAACAACGAAAGCAGCAAAGCCGTTCCCACGATAGGCGGATCTATGTAACCGGAACGGACGCGGATTTTATCCGACCAAGGACTGTCAACTCGGCGGAATTCTGACGCTACAACAACAAAAACAACCAAAGCAAAAAAATAGCCAGTAACGGTGCTCGCTTTTCCTACAATAATGCTATGTTTGCCGTCACACAAAGAAGAAGCGCTTATTTGAACGAGAAAAAAATCGAACTCTGTATTATCTATAACGCAATAATTTCTTCTAATATATCGTACTTGAAAAACAAATTGAGACCAACCATTGAGATATCAGATTTCATATCTTTTATATTTGATACGATGGGATCAATTCTGGGTAAATAGAAGTATAACCTGCTACAGTATCCAGAACAAAGCTGCGCAAAGGTTTCTCTCGATTCTTGCGTCCACTCGAGCTCTTGCTATGCGTGGTTGTTTGACTACAAGTACGCCATTCATTGAGAGGTAGTCGATGAAGGTACTTATGGCTCCACTGTGAATGGCAGTCAATGCATGCCCAAGAATAGTTGCGTCCGAAAATCTTATGTCGTCGACGTAGCTAACGAATAACATCGTGATACTCACAGGAGGCGGTTCAGCTTCAAGCAGATTATCGCAAGGATGGTTTCTACGAAAACTCCCCAGCAGACACTGGAAGTAGAGAGAGTTCACTACGCTCCTTAACTGGGAGCATGACGGCCTCATGGAGCAGATGTTCGATGAAAGACACGAAAAGGCATCCCATAATTGTCCAGAGTGCAATGCAATGATATGTTTGAAGCTACCATTTTGATGCAGCGTTGTTAAGGAACGACCGGCCCATTGCCTTGTATATTGCCAACAACGTTTCTTTGTTTTTTACCCATGTGCTGTCGGCTAGTAACTTGTTGCCGCTCTGCACTTTGGCAATAATCGCGGTTATGTGAGCAGTGAAGAAGCGCAAGCTGCTCTACTCTATCTATATTTGATTATGCTAGTTGCTTGTTCGATTCGCCATAATTTTCTCATTATTTTTATATATCTACTGTGTTATACATACATTACAAAACTCACGTTCTAATTTTTAAATTCAAGCAAACTGCGAGATCTTTGTGAAAGTGTTTATTCTTCTAATAGCATTCTTTAAGTACATTTATAAACATTTTTCTAATTTTAATTGGGCGTATTTATTTTTTAGCGGCCTTACCGTAAACACTCAAATATCATAAATTGTAAAGAGTTGTTATAAAAATCTGCCAAAAAATAAACAGAATAATTGCGTAACTGTACCTGCTGCTGAAACTAGGTGAAAAGAAATTTCAAGCAAATTTTTAGGTAAGTAGATATATATGTTTATTTAGATAAAGAAAATGTATGAATTTCTGAATTGTAAAGAATGTATATAATAGATAAATGTTTCAGTTCTCAAAAAGGGACTGTTCATTCAGCAATGAAGCTCACTATTCGTTTAATGTGTACGTTAATAAACAAAATTTGTCGCGTTGATAGTGATGGTAATCCACAAACCACAAGTGTTGGAGGGGTTGATTCTTTCAACGTGGCGTTCTAAAGTATATATCACTTCCATATTTTAGGCGAAGAGATTAAAGTTTATTGTATATATACTAAACATTGAACGAAGATTTGTTACGTAATGTTTACAATATCATATTTAGTCACTAACATTTTTGCTTTAATTTCCGATCAATCAATAAAAAAAGATACCTCATCAAAAATCACTCCAATTTGCAATTTGCGTATCTTTAACTGCGTCACAGTCTCAATTGCTGCCAAATTTTTTTAAGTTTACGCCACTCTTCAAGTCAAGTTGTGGCATAAATCAGCCAGGTTGCTCATTTGACATGCCCGTCCCATTATTCTGCGATTTGTTGGCGCTGAACTTGCGATTACTCGCACATGCCAAGCGCAAAGTCAATTAATTTATGCTAATCACAAATGCAAATTATAGAGCAGTGATTGCCAACCGATTCCGTAAAATTATTGTTTTGCGTTTTTCAGTTTTAATACAATGTTTCTTTTTCTTTTTTGCATTCGCAGCTACCCGAGCGTGTCCAGCATGACTGCTTTGCGGCTGAGAGTCGTGCAAGATCCTTTAACGTTTTTCGTGCAATCAGAATAATAATCAGAATGGACAAGTAGCGCAGACATATTTGTTTTTATATGTATATGTTCATACGATTGTATGTGTGCATCATGTTGGTTTTTCTCCGAAATCGTAATTGCATAGCACATGGCGGATGTGTTCGTGTGCTACGATGTGGCATCCGCTTTTTGATGCATGCGCGTGCGGCACATTTCGCAAATATTGGTAATTTACATTGACTGTGCAAATGCGCCCATTCAACAACACCTGTGGTGCTTTACACCGGCAACCACACCACCAGCCGAAGCTTAGAATGCCTACAATAACAACGTGACAACCACAAACGAGCACGTAAGGGCAGATGCCAAAAAAGGCAAATTTCGCACGATGTGCCATGAAATTCAACTAAACTCAACGATAAAGTGAATTGCTAAATGTTTATATATATGCCCTGCATGACAAAGTTGTTTCGTTTTTATTAATAAATTAGTCCGTTTAGGGTAAAAACAAAAATTTTGGACGGCACAAGAATATGCTCCAGTCTTGAAACCATCTGCTAGTCGTCACATCTTCTCGTAGAATTTTTAAACACTATCCCTGTCGGTCAGCTTATCAAGCTCTTCGTACTCACGCATTTCGGACTCTCTCTTTTTCTGTCTGCAAATACGTCTCGCCTGCCTCTTCAAATCTCGGTATCTATCCCACCCCGCGCGTGTTGTAGTCGATCGTAAGATTGCGAGATAGGCAGCTTTCTCTCCTCTGCTACAGGACAATCTTCATCGTACAAGCTGTTCTTTTGCATTATCCAAAAACCAATGGTTTTGTTTGCCATCCTACAGCTCCCTTATACCGAGTTGTTGACGAGTGCTCTCAGAGAGCAGGATTAGCTGTCAAAAAGCTGCCTGAACCTACAAATCTGCCAAGGTATTTTATATCTATTTTTGCTATTTCAACCGGAAGCCTAAGTGTATGTTCCAAGTATTTTTGCCTTCATCTGGCAAAAGCGAGATATTAAAGGAGGAAGTGTTAAGATATATCTATCTCATCTTCTTCGAAACATCTGATCCAACTGACATCCGGTAAGACATTTAATCTTACTGCATGATTCCGATTAGACAGTATCCAGTTAGAACTCCCGCAACCATTGAAAGGTGCACCATGTTAAGATCGGAAACTGCCAAGCATGCTTCCCAACCATCTGGCAGTAGAGCATATGAAGCCAACGGAGCTATTACCATTATTATTGAAACTGAAGTACCCATTCAAAACTCTCTCCAGCTCTACTGTTTCCTGCAATACCACTGTGACCAGGCATCCAAACTAGTATAATTATAAAAGAGATCGATACAATTTTACATTCTTTATAGCTCATTTTACAATTTATGTAAATTAATTTAGTAATGCTGTCAAATACTTCTATCAATAGAAAAATGTAGAAACAGCCTTATTAGCTGACTTTTCAAGATACTAGAAATAGCCTGGCAGAAAGTAAGAATATATCTATTCTACCAGCTTGAGCAATAGGAGCGTGAAATGCTTGAGCCAAAATATAATTTCGTGTGATATTAAAAGTAACAGAACATCGTCAACAAATCATGGAGGAAGTTAAAGTATTTGTAAACAATTCTGGAGGGCATTAGAAAATCTTAAAAAAAACCGACAGTCCATGAGAATTTACTTACATAAAAATATATACATATCTCTGAATTTACATTGAAAATACTTAAAAAATTCCCAAAATAGCTTTGATTAAACTAAACTGTATAGGGCATATATACAATGATTTTTTATTCCCTTGAGCGCTGCCAAAATTGTAACCACAAAAGCGTGAAATTTAAGCTACGTTAATAGTCATAGAGTCACAAATTCAACGGGGCGGGAAGCTAGGCGGTGATTTAATATCAAGAATAAACTTAATTTCTTTTTAACGAGCACCACAACCAATTTACACGCGACTAAATATTTAAGCACGAAGTGATACGAATATGATATATTCCTTCTAATGTATGAATCATTTCTTATGCATTATATTTTTTATTTATTATATTTTATTTTATATACTTAGATGTATATATAATATTTATACATTTATTTTTTTATAGCATTTATTCTTTTTTAATTTTTGTTTTTGCATAACATTTATTCATTATTATTATATTCGTACAACATGTTGCAAGAGAGTATAATATTACAGTTTTGTTTACTTAACGGAGTTGTATATTTAATATAAAAATGATCAGTATGACGAGAGGAGTTGAAATCCGGGTGATTGTCTTTCTGTCTGTCTGTGCAAGCTATAACTTGAGTAAAAGTTAAGGTATCCTGATGATATCATATCAAGGTATGAAGACATAGGCTGCTATGTTCAGTCCGAAAAACTCCAGTATTTGGGTATTAGCTGTCGGAAAATCTAATCACAAATCTCTTAATGTATTTTATATAAATTTTTGCTATTTTACATGGATGCCTGCCTAAGTGTGTGTTCCAGGTATATTTGCCTTCATCTTGCAAAAACGAGATATCTAAGAAGGAAATGTTGAGATGTTTCTATCTAATCTTCTCCCAAACAGCTGATTCAGCTAACATCCGGTAAGTTATTCAATCTTACTGCATAAATTCCCATCGGACAATATCCAGTTAGAACTCCAACAACCATTGAAAGGTGAGTCTTGCTGAAATCGTAGAGTTCCCTAGACCTATTCTGATCTAACCCAGGCCAGAAGGACCTTGCAACTGCACAGCTAGTTGACTAAAGCTTGCTGAGCTCATCTGAAGCCCAACGGTCCGGTAGTCGAGTACATGAAGCCAACTGAGCTCCAAACCGATACCAATCCTCAATTATTGAGACTGAAGTATCTATCCCTGCAAGTTCATCGGCCTTACTCCTGAAATACAGCTGTGACCAGGTATCCAAATTAGTCGAATTATGAAATAGCTCGTTGCTAGTGATAAGGGGTCTATATAGTCCTTCACAATCAATGAATTAATGTTGCGGCCAAACTATCGGAGCGAATAGTGGCCACTATGAAGGAGGGTGCGCTCTGGAATAGTAAATATACTGCTACGTTTATGGGAGCCACTTCCGAGGAATGTTAGTGATTCCCTTGTTCAAAGGGAAAAATATATTAAATCGGTCCATACATTTAACCAGAGCTCATATACTCTATAAAATTTATAAGGGCTTTGTTTAGCTTCGTATCATATGTATATAATGTCATTGGGAGGGTATTAATAATCTAACACGTAGATTTTTAAAATTTGATAGAAACCTACTTACGTACTACCCACCTAATCATACTTTAGAGCAGCCCTAAGGTGATTCAGGGATGTAACAAGATGAATATTACGACAGCTAGCTCTATAGTGAATGTAAGTATCTTCTGACTTACGTCAGAGATGTAAACACCTAACTTATGGGATGAGAGAGAGAGATCTATAGTAATTTGTATATTTTTAAATTCAACTAGACTTATTTATTATTTATACGCTCATACCAGGAGGAGGTATTTTTATTATAAACAGTAAAAGAGTAAAAGAATAAAGAATTCCGCGTGCGAATGATACCGAAGAGCGTAAGAATTATATTATTTCAGCTTCAGTAGAAAAATCATGCTTGCGGAAATTAGTGAATTTTTTGTTCGCATTTTTGCTTGAAATGCTGCAAAATTAAATTTTAAGCACGAGCATAAATAAAAAGAATGCGACAGCAAGTTGCCTTGTTGTTGCACGAAAGACACCACATTGAGCTCTCAACAGATAACTAATGCTTGGATAAGTTTCAAAAATATATTAAATTGTCATGCGATCCTTTAGTCGCTATGAAATAAAACAAAATATGATACAAAAAAATTGTTGTTGTGTGAGTTGAAGAAAGTACTAAATTTCACGCAACATCAAAAATTCATAATATAATATTCATGAACATCACTCAGCATGCATATAATATTTATAAAATGTGGCAGTGGATGAAGAACGGTCATTTATTAAAGTCGTATTTTTTATGCAGACGCTTCACATATTAGCAAAATGGAATTGCTTATCAAAGCAAGCGCGGTTTTAAAGTTTATATTACTTAGTTGATAATAAAAATAAAATTATTATAAATTACGAACAAACGTCTTAAGTTGCTTAAATTCAATATTTCAAAGGTTGGATTATCACAGTGGCGGGTCAAGATGGAAGTGCTCTATGTGCCTCAACCGTATGCCTTGTTTCTTTCTCTAATTTAGGAAAGGCTACCTTAACGGTTGTTTAAAGGGTTAGTAAGTTAAGCTAGTCTGTTTTTTGACTTTTTTTTTCATAGAAATTTTTATTCTACAATAGAATTTTTTCATACATCATGAGGTATATCGTGGAGTGTATAAAAATTTTTTGTCGAAATTTTTTGATGACATCTGTTTGAGAAACGGTTGGGTGAATGAGATGCGTTTTTTCACTGACGGACACGATTTCTCATGTTTGGATCATTTGATGCACAAAAACCCAATTCATTCTTAAAAAGTACGTGAATATAGTACCTACTAAAATCATGAACAAATGTTGATGAATAAAAAGTAATTAACGTTTTTTTTTTAACTTTTCCTCATGGATTTTTACATAAATTTTGTCGTAATATTGTCAATAAATTATAAAAAAAATTATGAATGTAGTAGGGACGATAGCTAGGCGTTTTGTAAACATTTAAAAAAAGCATTGAGCAAATCGGTTGAGACCGGAATCATGTCCGCCAGTTTAAAAAAATGTGTTTTGAGAATAACGCGTTTAAAGTTTGAGGTGTGCTCACCGAACGTCGAGCGGTATTATTATTGTTGGGTGTTTTTCGAAACATTCCAATGGTAAAGTGGGTTTCTACATTAATTCTAAGGGTATAAGGGAACAGAAAATGCAAAAAAAAAAAAGAAAAATATATACAAATTTTGAAAAAATATTACTGACTGCTTAACTCACTCCGGCCTTTTACCGTGTTACCTACTCTGAAGCTCTCAAGTCGGTCTCAAAAATTCTTTCTAAATAACTGGTAGTTCTTAATGTCATACGGAGGTGGATTTCCGAAAACCAATGGAAAGGGTTCAGGGTTCACTGCGCTTTGCATAACGGAAGCTTTAAGAACAACTCCAATGGCAGCTCTTGAACTGGTACTAAACCTGCCACCTGTAGACCTCTTCGCTGAAAACTGCGCAGCAAAATCGGCAGGACGACTATTGGGTGCAGGAGAATTTACATATACATATAACCTTGGGCATGGTTCGTTGGGTAATGGCGGTTGGGTAAACACCGATTGCATGATTCCACTTTTCAAGTGGAAAAGAAAACTCAAAGTAAACATAGGAAAAGATGGTTGGCGTAAAGATATGTTAGCTATGCGCAACACTCTAAACACTTCAGAGTTATCCATAAGGCAGCCTTTTAAGTTGCCGGACCAATGCAGCATATTTCAAGCTGAGGTCTTGGCTATTGTGAAAGTCGCGGAGTTGGCCTCTAATGAACCTGTACCAAAATGCAGAGGCAACATCTACGAGCCAGCCAGCAATCAAAACAGTAATCTCGTATCGCATATCGGCCTGAAATGTTTTGGGAAGGAGGGCAGCAGGGCAAAGTTTTGCCAGAAGTAGGGAAATTCGCTTCTACTGGGTGCCACTCCACAAAGGCACCGATTGTAATGAAGTAGTGGATGAGATTGTCAAGAATGGTATGCGACCAATATCCGAGAACGCGATCAGCATTGGGAAGCCCATGCATTGTCTATACGTCTGGGCGAAAAACTGCAAAATAATTGTGCAAATCAATAGGACGGAGGTACACAAACAGATCGAGAAGACTGCAGAAAATATCTGATACTAGGCACTAGGGAAACAACGGAGCATCTCTTGTGCACTTGGCCCGCATAGGCAAGATTATACTATAAGCATCTGAGCTCTCCATGGTATGATACAGTGGATGAGGTATCGTTAGTGAGACCGCAGAGTATGTTAAAATTCGTGTCAAGCGCAGGCATCCCAAAGAATGACTGCGTCTCTTGAACTAGCTACTGAACTCCGTCAGGTATCACAAAGGATCAAAACTGCTATAAGCGTGGCTCATTGGCATACTAGTTTAACTCAACTTAACCTAATGGCATTTGACACAGAGCGAAAAGTTTTGCTGAGATATAAATTTCGTGTTCAGTTATAGAATTCCATGACATAAAAATGCACTGACGAAGTCATATTATAACTGCATTGACTATTGCGTTTAAACATTCATAAAACTCGCAATATTTATTGTGAAATAAAACAATGTTGTTTGTGGATTGCTGATTTTTCGAATTGCACAATATACACTAAATTTTCATTAGAGAACGGTTCTTCGTCAGAATAGCTGCCGTACCTATATAAAGCCCGAAATACGCTCTATATCCATCAATCGATTTATCTCAGCATAAAGGTGGAACAGTTCAATCTACAGCGAAGGTCCGAGTGCTCAGAAATTTAGAACGAAATTGACACTCACAACTTTACCAACCTTTTCGTCGTGCTCTTGCTACGCGAATTAAAGTAAAGTGGGGTAACCCCCATTACATTAACTGTATTCAGCAGATTAGTTGAGCACTCTAGACGCCTACGTGAATTGGCACCCCAGAGTGAGAAATATGATCCGATATTTTACTTAGATTGAGTTACGAAACATTTCACTCAGTGGTTGAGAGACTCTTTTGAAACTGAGTTTGATAGTTGTCTGCTTTATATTTGAAAAGTCTTCCAAGCAGTATCTAGTGCTAAAATAATTCGAAATTCGAAAGAAACCATGCCAATCAGGGTGGTCAAAAATTTCTCTAACCTCACATTTAATAATGCCGCTTCTATTACACACCGACTAAAGTACCAGTTACTTGCCTAGAATATTCAAATAGTTTCAAATCCAATTAAAAAGAGTAAGTAGTTTTTACTAAATAAATATACATACATATATGTATATACATATGTACATATATGTAAGTATTTACATGCAGTAGATATGCTATTATTTTTAAACTGTGCGAATATGCAAATTCATTTCAACTACGACGCTATTCTCTATTGCAGTCAATCAATATCAGCGTGACAATAGAAAAGCGTAAAGAAATAGTCATAAATTAAATTTTATTGAGCACGTCTGGCATTACTTTTCTATCTATATATATGTATATAGGTGTGTGTGTATGTGCAACAGAGTTATTTTCCATTTAACTCCTATTTTTAGTAGCCTTTCATAACTACCCTACAACTCACTTCGCGACTATATTTAGCTGCTCAAATGTCAAAACAACCGACGCTACGCATAAGCGATAGTAAAGCATTTATCTTGCCTATTATTCCCCGGTATTAGCTGCGATTTCAGCTTGAGTAGTGCAACTGCAGTAATATTGGCAAACAATTAAAATTGTTTATGCGAGCCGTCAATGGGCGACAGTTGCGTTGACAGCGACAACACGCCAACCGTTGCTGACTGCTGTTTTGCACGGCTAACCTATGTATGTGTGTGTATACATATGTGAGTAAGGCAATCAGCAACTTAAATCGTATGAAGTCATTCATCATGAATGCGCAAAAAAATCAAAGAAGAGCTTAATCTCTTCATGTAGAATATCGTCTGATGGGAGTGAAATAGCTTGTCATTGGCAGTCGGTTAGGCCAGCAGACAGAGACAGACTCGTTATAAGAATATAATTTTTGTCAGGCTATGTAGGGTTTAAGACAAATCAACAAGACGGATATCACATATGTATGAACTGCTAAAGACAGTCCTTTGCAATAGAGGTAAATTCTGACAATGGATTTTGCAACCTAGTTAGCTTGGAACTAGAAGTCACATAATAGCGAACT
This sequence comes from Bactrocera latifrons, assembly GCF_001853355.1. Classification (NCBI taxonomy): domain Eukaryota; kingdom Metazoa; phylum Arthropoda; class Insecta; order Diptera; family Tephritidae; genus Bactrocera; species Bactrocera latifrons. The sequence goes on from NW_017535086.1 coordinate 227,920, forward strand.
TTATTAAAGACGGAGTTCTTATATAGATAGATATTAAAGATTGAGGAGCGACGAGCTGTCCGACATATACGGCGACACTGACATAGTTTAGCGATTTAAGAGACAAACGCTACGCTGTATAGATCACGTCGTGTGAATGAATGAAAACACTCCGGTTCTGAGAACATTCTACGCAGTACACGCAAGCGAAAGCAGAGGAAGAAGACCTCCACTCCGCTGGAAAGACCAGATGGAGATGGACCTGGCTACACTTAAAATCTCCAATTGGTGCCAAACAGCCGCGAAAGCGTAAGCTAATAGCTAAGAAGAAGGATAAGAACCGAATATATGCCGAAGACGTAAATAATAGCCAACTTAAAATCCGAAGTTATTTTCCGAAGGCTGCTTCGGTCGAATTCAATATAAGCGGTGTCTACGCTAATAAATAAGAAGAAGACTAAGAGCCGAGGATGCGCGGAAGACGAAATAAATATCTAACTTAACATCCGAAGTTGATTTCCGAAGGCTACTTCGGTCGAATTCAATATTCCAATAAGGCAATAGTAACAGTGAGAGATCTCCACGACGGAACGGCAATATGGTTAAGGAAAGTAAAAGAAAACCGATACTCCGAAGAGATGCCAATTTAATGGATACAGAGTTCATGGATAAAGAGATCATTTTGGGTACAAAAAGCTAAGCGTAGACAATCTTGTATTCATCTAGTGTTTCGTGATCTATTGATTTTATTTAAATATACTTTGAATAGAAACATACCTAAAGATGTTTGAGGTATTAAAAATTAGTGGAATACCTCCAACCTGTGTTTTGAGGGATGAAGTGGAGTCTTCACTTCACGAGGATACGTTTTAAAAGTTCTTAAAATACCTCATTGAATGGATAATAAGGTGATACTAAAATTGAAACATATTTAGTATTTTTAATTTTATTTTTTAGAGATTTTAAAGCACTAGCAAAGAGTAAAAGGATATTTTTCATGTCCATTAGTTGCTCAAACGCACTTACATACGTACATACTTATCCAGATATTTATGGTATTAATGAATAGCCCGCCATTCAAACTATCACCGCAGACGTTTCTTTTTTCACCCGCTTAAGTGATTGTGTGTCTCAAGCGAAGACCTTCAACGTCTGCACGCTGACTGCTTTGAATTTATGCAATTGTCAAAATTTTTATTTTTTCAAGAAGCTTGTGCAACAATACTTATATACTAATCTATCTATATAAGTACACGAGAGTATTCTAATGTAAATATATGTATTCGTTTATGTATATATAAAAAATAAACTATATTCACATGCATAACATGGGATTTGGATAAGTCTGACTTATATGCATATAAGTATGTACAGTCTATTAGAAAGAAAGCACTCTACAGAGTTCAATGCTTTTTGTGTGTTGTCTGAAAGTTGATTTGATTTGATTTACAAAACCATATAACTGAACTGGGTCATCGCAATGAGTGAAATTAACTGATATTAATAGGGATATAAATGAACCAGACGAAGCGAATGAATTATACAAGTATATTTCGAATATAGTAAACAATGCGAATATTGTGAATCGAAGGAGCGTAAAGTAGACGAAAGTGGGTGAGTGATAAGTATATTGAGACGAAATGGTTGCGTAAGAAAATTTAAAATAAAATTAGATTTTTTCTTAAATTTGTAGTTTGTTGAAAAGTAGATAGATATTTCTTACTTCGAAAAAGCTGAATTTTCAACGACAACCCTGATTCAATGGTGCTTAATAAGTTTTCAGTATTATCAAGCCAAGTCCAGATTTAAAGTTATGCATGATGTAATTCATTAACCTGTAAATTATTCAAATACCCGTACATATGACTAAATTTGTGAACAAACCATCCCACCGTAAAAAGTTTTCGACCACTACTTGAATACCAACTACTTATATATTATATTTGGAATATGAAATATTTAACAATTTTTTGTTAAAAGATCTAATTGTATAGATAACAAGAGATTGCTTATTGGATTCAACCAAACGATCGAACGAATCCTTAATTACTAAACAAAATATGAGAGCGATCCGTCAACCAGTTTGTTCGTGCTTGATCGTGCGAATTCCGATCCCACATTCGTGGAGAGCATTAAAACTGTCGATGAGACCTGGGCTTATGAATTTGGCATGCAAAAAAGGTTGAACTTTAAACAGAAAGGAGGTAAAAAACGAGCCGAACCCAAAAACCCATGCAGAAGCCGCTCAAAAATCAATTTGCTCATTGTTCTTGTCAATATACGTGGTATGGTGCATCATGCATTTGTTCCGGTCAGACGGTCAATAGAAATTATATTTTGAAGAAAACGGTGGAATTGTGGAACAACAATTCATGACTTTTACGTGATGATAATGCACCATTGCAAGTTGCAACAAGTCACGATTGTAACCGAATTTAAAGCCAAAAACGCAAGGAGTACCACCGATCAATCACCAAATTCACCAGATTTGGGTAGTCGAAAAAGTCTTTTCGTATTTTGTCAATAAATGTCGTTGCAGTCGTACATCTCCGGTGCTATCAATCACAATATTGGAAATATGAAATTGGAAATTAAGCTTCAACCAAGGAAAATTTAAGTTAAATATTAAAGTTGGAAAAAAGTTACAGCTGTTCAAAAATGAGTGAAAAAATAAAGAAAAGACGATGTTTTATTAGTTCGTGTTGCACAACAATGGTTCGCTCGCTTCCGTTCGGGAAATTTCGATGTGAAAAATGCACCTCGCTCTGGTCGACCTATCATTGAAAAAGTCGATGAAATTATGGAAAATATGGAGCACGACCGCCATATAAGAAACCATGGCATTGCCAATGAACTTAACTTTCAACGGTTTTGAACCATTTCAAAAAGGCTGGATACAAAAAGAAGCTCGATGTTTGGTTTGATGTTTGAAAAATTTAACGGACGGAATTAGCATCTGCGGTTCTTTGCTGTATCGAAATGAAATCGAACCATTTCTGAAGCGAATGGTAGCAGGAGAGGAAAAGTGGTGAAGCTCAACAAATAATCACAAAGCAATGATTAGCACCCCGAAAGGTTATGCTGAGTGTTTGGTGGAATTGAATCCACTATAAGCTGCTCTAGCCTAATCGAACGATTGATTCTACATTTTACTGTCAACAACTGACGAAGGTGATCGAAAAAAACGGTCACAACTGATCAATCGATGCATCCGAAGATAGCTTTAAAATAGTAATTTAATATATATATATTTTATTACTGGTATCAAATGAAAAGCATTTACGAGTTCTTTGATGTAAAAAAAAAAAATATTTTTTAACGCATTATTATAAACAAGTGATACTACAGTTATTCGAAATTACAAGCGCAAAACGGCCATTCCCACACAAAATTTTTTTTTGTAAAACCGGAAAAGGAATAAGCTAGGGCTAAAGTTATAATGTTCAATATATGGAAATACTTAAAATTCTGGAAAAAGAAACGACGGCGGCATGCAAAATATTTGCCAGTAAAGTGTATAAGTTAATTATAACATCTTTACTTTCAAGGGACATAACAAGGATAACAATTCCTGAAAATATAATTCAATTGTGTGGGAGAAAAATGTGCGTAGGCACCTTAGCATCTATTTTCAGCTCCTGCATATATAATATATTTGTGATATTTTGAAAATTATCTGACAGTATTTAGATTATAAAAACACCAATTTCACTCGAATAAATAAGAATTCCCACTTGTCATAAGCGTATAATTATTAACGCACCAAAAACTTTTACAAACATAAAGTTTAAAGGCATACAAACAACCATACATGCGAGTAATAAGGCCAAAGCGCGCTTATATGAAATGGAACGAGTATACATTACAGAACATTACAGTACATTACAGAAGAAAATGAACAAAAGCAAACACCCAAATGAAATGAAAAGAGCGAAAATCAAGGAAGCCCCAGTCTAGTTGACTGGGTGTTGTAGGAGAGGCGAAGGAGTCGCGCGCCTACAAGTTGTCTGTGCAATAACTTTTCGCTGTTGCCAACAAAAACAAAGCGTATATCTGAAAAATAAGTTATCTAATTGAATATTCCATACACGAAAAATGAATTACGAGAATGAAAAATAGAAAAAACACAGAGTGACAGAGTGGAAAATGGCAAATAAAAATAAAAAATAAGAATGGAACGTAATAAAAAATAACGGAAAATAAGTATGTAGATATGAAATGATATAAAAAGCTGAAGTTTTACGAAGTTTAGCAGTAAAAGCTATTATATGTAACTAGAAGATCAATAAGAGGGAGTCAGAAGTTTAGGCTAACAATAGACATAGTTGAATTCAATGCCAAAGAATATATGTATAGTAGGTAAATTTTTAACTTTTAGTAAAATAGTCTTGTTTGGGTTAATTTTAGATATTCTTCTTCTTTACTGACGTAGACAGCCGAGTTAACAGTCGTTTTTCCTTTTTGCTGTTTGGAGCCAATTGAAAAATCCAAGTGTAACCAAATTCTTCACCAGCAGGTCTCCCCAACGGAGTCTTCACTTTTCTTTGCTTTTCACGGCGGGTACTGAGTCGAACACTCTCTGAGCCGAAAACCTTTCTGGGAGTAATGGCGACTTTCGAATGACTTGTAGAATTGGGTCTTTGTTCGCCGAAAGAGGATTTTACTTCTCAATTGCCTACTCAGTTCGTGTTGCTGTTGGTGTTAATACTGGCTCCAAGGTAAACGAAATTATCTACGATTTAGAAGTTACGGGTGTCAACAGTGACGTGGGAGCCTAGTCGCGAGTGGAACCACTTTTTGTTTGATGACGGGAAATATTTCATCTTAAGCTCGTTCACTACTAGACTCCGTAGGGAGTCGGCTTGTAAGAAACCTTATTTAATATCGAACTGCTCCCGATCCTGACGGAGCCTTGGGTATTGCTCAACGTTAGTTTTCATAGCCGTTTTGGCTTTATGGGGATACAAAGTTCAGGCATAGCGGCATAAAGTCAATTTCTTTTCTTGGGAGCTTTTTACTTAAACGATCTCAAAACGAACGGGCGTTGGCCTAATGACGGATACCAACCTACTGGCCTCACATACGAATCGGATGGTTATAAGTAATGATGATACATAGAGAAAGTGCAGGGAAGTAAGTGTGAGAAAGACGCTGCACACCTCCACTGCTTCTATACATCATTATTTAGGCATCGTCTTAGATATATTAGGAGTTTCGCAGTTCAAGGGACTACAGGAAGTAAAGTTCGCAAAAGCGTTGACGTCCTGTATGATGAATTGTTCAGCTCGAATTAAGCGGAACCTTCGTCTAGCATTATTAAGGACCAGTAGGTACAGTGGAACCAACGTATTCGGTTTACTAAATTTGGTGAGCTGATTAATTATATAAATTGTTTCCATTTGAAATTGTTCTTTCCTTTTATTTTTTTCATGCCTTTTCCGTAATGCCCCCACTGTTGATGGCATTAAATTTGACATATTTCATGGTCAACACTGAACTTAAAGTAGAAAGTCTGACATAATTCTATTTTCACTTGCCCCAAAATGGTCATCAAGCGTCTTTTTGTTGCCAGAAGCGCTTAGTTGAAAAGATTTGCAGTAAATAATTCGAAATATATTTGTTACAATAAATTTTTCTTCTCTTATTTTATTTCATTATCTTTTTTTGTTTTTGATGTCCAACAACTGGAAAAAGCACCACCCACTTACACACTTTTCTGGTGAACTCTACTAAATGATAATGGAAAATTTCAATTTTGCGCATGCCACAAACAACTTTCTCCATATCCTGGCATAGTTAGAAGTTTAGCAAACATTTTGCGGTGACCAGCCAACTTAAACAAATTAAAAGCAATGAACCAGCCAACCAGCAACAAAGTCAACAAGAACAATATTAATTCCATAAGATGTTGATAAGTCTATTTGCTGAATTTATTTGTATTTTTCCTTTTATTTATGTCAATGCTGCCACGGCTTTGCTTGCCACAGCCGGGCACGTTGCTGATGATTTGTGATATGAGATGCAATTAGTTAGTTGGCAATGTGGCTGTCACATAGATACTTCCACACGTAGTACAAACGACACAAATATAGGAAACATATATGTAAGTAGATTCTGTTATAAGGAATCAGCAAACCACATCGCCGCCACCCACTCGTCACAGCAACCACAAAGGAGCATAATTGGTGTTGCTGCTTAGGAAACCAACAAAAGGTAATAGAATTGTGAAAAGTCATGGCAGCAACAGCAACAGCGACAGCGACGGCGGCGGCAAATTAAAGCACTTAACACCAAGGCGCACACACAACAAGGGAACAGAGGCATGATACTATCAGTCTTCCTGGTAGCCAAGTAAACGACTGCCGCTGTTAATGCTTTTTATTTACATATGTATGTATATACATTATGTAAGTGGCAAAATGTAAGCGGTTGAGTAGTGGGTGTGTGTGAGCCATGATAACGCAGCCGGGATCAGCTTATTGTATGCCAAGATGTGATAATATACATATATATGTATACATGCATATACAAAGTTTATGAAGTGGGTATTTTTTAGAGAGGCAAAACTTTTATTTCAAAGAAAATATAAGTTCGGAGTTTTTAGTATTCGTCTTCTGATGACCCTATATAGAGCCGAACTTTTCACCACTTTCCCACCATCTTTCTCTTGAGTTTACCTGAATGAATGACCTAAATGATACTTCCTCATATGTAGATCATTACTTTGATGTAACTTGACTAAATTAACTTTCGCAAAATCAAATCAATATCTAGGTTTGGTAACTAAAAGTTCGTTGAAAACAAGACAAAACTCTAGCTTCGCTTGCATCGAAGCTTTGATACCATTCACAAATAAGAAAGTTTCCATTTCATTTCAGTTCGATTTCAAAAACTTTTTCGGATATTGTACCATTACTTTATACAACTAATACATGTAAAGTTTCGTGAAGATATTTTGTTAAATAAAACAGTTTCCCATACAAACACTGGATTTTAGTGGGTCAATTTTTATGGCAGCTATATGCTATAGTAATCTGATCTGAACAATTTTTTTTTTGAGATTTTACCGTTATCTTATACAATAATCCATGCAAAATTTCACGAAGATATTTTGTTAAATAAAACATTTTTCCTTACAATATCTTGATTTTGACCGTTCAGTTTGTATGACAGCTATATGCTATAGTGATCCGATATCTTCGGATACGACAAAAGAGCAGTTTCTTTGGGAGAAAAGAAAGTGTGCAAGATTTCAGATCGATATCTCAAAAACTGAGGGTATAACTCGGACGGGCAGACAGATGAACAAGACAAATCGGCTTAGCTCGCCCCGCAGACCATTGATATACACATTTTAAAGGGTCTCCGACGCTTCCTTCCGAGTGTTACAAACTTTGTGCCACACTTAATATACCCTGTTAAGGCTATAAAGATGTAGAATCGAGTGAAATCACATAATCTAAGCCCTGGAATCAATTGAAAAGTCCATTTCTTGATATAATTCGCTCAGTGAAAGAGTAGAACAATAAAGTAATATTTTCGGGTCTTCTGTGGCCCGTTTCAACAACTTTCAGTAAGCATTCTGATGTTTGACATTCAATAAGGGAAGCAGAAAGTCGTTGTTATGATTTTGTTGAGTTGAGTTCATCTTCAGGTTAAAATGCAAACGTGGACCAAACAATATACAGAGAGAGTTTAGTGCATGGTTCGTCTCTTCGCGATTCTTTCGCACTCCATTGCTCTAACTGAAGCTTACTGCCCGAAAAATTTAAATCTTCGCCTTAAAGAACCAGGGTTTTGAAAATCAATTTGCAATATTTTTAAATTTTCTTAGGGTATAAGTTCTTTCTAAGTAATTCATCAATGTATACACTTAATACTAATGCCAAACATGTAAACGTACTTCACTTTTCAGCTGGTTCGACCGCAGCTCTTTTATACACTCCTATACGTCTTAAAACACCCTCTATGTGTACTTTGTGTTCGAAATGAAATTAAGAAAATTTTAATAATGAAAATTACATGGACGTCAAACAAACAGAAAACAAACTACTCGCACAAATTTGAAAGCAAAATAAAACTTAATGTCTACGATAAAGTTGTGGAAAATTTGTTTAATGCGAATTGTTCTGGAAAATTTGTATCAATGTTGCATTTGGTTTTACTAAATCAACTGTTTTATTTTATTTCCTTATCGATAAACTTTGTTGTTTTTAATAGGCCTTTGTTGTCTGGCAAAATGTTGTGAGAAAATGCTCCTTTATATTTAGAAACTTACAATGACATAAAGAATATGCTCGTGCATATGCACATGGGAATAGCTCGAAAATTAATTAGAAGTTTCCTTTAGCCAACAAATGGATTTACTTAAAACTATAAGTATTTTAATTATTTGTGGTTGGGAAGCCAATTTTTGCCCTCTCTCAATTAAGTCTCTCCAAAAGTCGACATAGCAAAGTACCATTGTAATGAGTTGTAACTTTCAAGTCAATTTTTTTCTAGCAAAGTTTTAGGCTCAGTAATTAAAGCAAAAGTGGTAACATTAGTTTCTCATAGAATTTCAGAACCAATATTCGTATATTTATTTAAGTAAAAATCATCACCTGAAAAGCAAAATAACGTATCATCAAAAAAATCGAAATCGAGTATTTTATTGATTACGATTCACTACTTCAAATTACATACATAATATCAAATTTGTCGAACATTTTTAAGTTCTGCGCTCATATATGAACCAGTTTTAACCAATATTAAAACTTTTTTTCACTCTTGTTCCATTTCATTTCGTGTTTCATACACGCTACTGTAAATCTTCGGAAATGTTGTTATGTTATTTTGTATTTTAGGTGACGAAATGCTTTTAAAGTAAGTTCACAATGTAAAAGAAACATTACGTACATTTTACTTATATTTGCCATATAGTGCTAATCTCTACCTTATACCTTATTTATTGATGTGAATTCCGATGAAAGCAGGAAAAGGGATTCTATTGATGAAACATCTTTCAAGGGTGATTCAAGTAGAGGTACTTTTTTCAATAGCCTTTTTTGACAGATCAAGGGTGATTCATGTCCAGCTGTAATATTATTTTTTTCAGTATTGTTTGGCATTTCTTAATTGCTCAGGCGGAGTGTTTACAAATCTTTCAACTTTATTACGAAATTTCACGTTCTCTAAGAATGAGTTTAGCGCGCTTTGCACAACTTATGGTCAACATAATCGATCTACTAAGTGTACTATACGCAACACCATCAACCATCGGATAATATTTGACCAAATAGCCTACATCTATCATGCAATGAAGCAAATATGGCTGCCGTAGCTAAGACTGTACGCGAACATCTCGAACGGACGTGCAAAATGACCTGGGCTATTTTAAGTCGAGATTTTTTATTGAAACTGTATAAAATACAGTTCCTACATGAACTAAAGCTGCTCGACCTTCCCAAACACAATCGGTTCGCTCTTGAAAACTTTCAAGAAAATTCGACGTTTTCGAGACATATTTTGTACAGTCATAAGATTCATTTCTGGCTCAATGGGTATGTAAACAAGAAAAATTGAAGCATTTGTGACGAAGAGCAATCTAAAGAGGTTCAAGAGCTGCAATTTCTTTCAGAAAAAACAACGGTTTGATGTGGATTGTAGCCCAGGAGAACCGTCGCTCCATATTTCTTTAAAATAATGTCGGTGAGAAAGTAAGACTACGTAAAGATTACTCCACTTCCCATACATCGCATCAAACAATCTATTTATTGAGAGAACACTTCAGTGAGCAGATAATTTTACGTTTCGGGCCGGTCGATTGGCCACCAAGATCATATGATATTACACCGTTAGACATTTTTCTTTAGGGTTATATATAGTTCAAAGTCTGTGCGGACAATCCCGCTTCGGTTCAGGCCCTGGAGCAAAACATTATGAATGTCATTCACGAGTTACCAGTCGAAATGCTCGGATAAGTCATCGAAAATTTAACTCAACGGATGGACCATCTGAGACGTTGCCAGGGACAACATTTGAAAGAGATAATCTTTAAAAAATAAATGCTAAAGAATGATCTTTCGAATGATTATAAACATTCGCAATTAAACTGAAAGTTTCTGTGATCTTTCTTTATAAAAGTAGGGAACCTTGAAATGGATGACCCTCTATTAGGAATACCGGACAAACCTGCTGATTTTATTCTGTAAATTGATTTTATCTAATAAAAGGATTGATTCTATCTAATGATCACAAAAAGTTAGTCTGAAAGTAAAAGTATTATACATTATAATTGAGAGAACTCTACTTTGGTTTAAAAAAAATGATTAAAAAAAATTATTTGTATCATTTTCATTTTCCTACGGGGTTCGTGCTTAAGGACTTCAACAATCTACTACATTTCAGCACCGCAACAAAAAGTGTACTTCATTATGAACCGACTAATGAGTAATTGTCATGGTAACGTACAATTACCGTAAAATGCCACATTTCATATGAAATAATCATATGTGAAAAGCGTCACAGGCATTAAAGCAACATTAAAATAGCAAATTCAATGCCATGAATTTAGAACAAATATTGTAAGCAATTTGTTTCATTTTAATTAGTTGTAAGTGATATTCGTAATTTATTATTTAAAAATGATCATGCGCAAAACATATGTAGATATGGAATAGCAGGTAAGCACGTACTGCTGCGGAAAAAAATAATAAGACTATTTAATTTAAATTTCGCGTGAAAATCTATTCGTCGAAATATCGTATCCTAGGTTGGTAGGTTGGTATGACTGTCGTTGACATCTGTGACAAATATCCTATCAAAATAATTAATACATTGGTCTTTCTGAAGTACATAAAGATTATTCTGCGATTTTTTGAATGAGTGAAATTATTCAATAAAGAAGTTCCATTAAATTTTGTCTGCGGAATCAAATTTCTGATGCCGAAACGTTCAGTATGTTGAAAAAGGTCTTCGGTGATAATTGTTTGTCGCGAGCAAGTGTTTGGCATTGATCAAAATGATTTAAAGAGGGTCGAAAACGCGTAGACGACGTAGCACGTCCAGCCGTCTGGACTGATGATCAAAACATCAATAAAATAAAGGAATTAGTGCTTGAGAAACGAAGATTAACAATCAGAGAACTTACTGGCATCTATGGAATATCAAAATGATCAGTTGAAAGACCTTCTGGGTATAAGAAAAGTGAAAGCACGATTGGTTTCAAAATCACTCAATTTTTTTCGAAAAACATTAACGTCTGTGAAACCATGCTCTTCGACTGCCAAGATGTCATGAAACGTATTATTGTTGGAACTGAATCTTCGATTTAGGCTTGCGACACGGAAACAGACGATCAATCGGCCGAATATCGTTGTAAATGTGAGCCAAAAAACCACGTCAAAATAGGTTAAAAATCAAGGTTATGTTGACAGTTTTCTTCGATTATCGAATTCCTTCCGAAACTCACCAAACCGTCAGCAAAGAATACTGTTTGAGTGTTATGCGTCATTTGGGTGAAACTATTCGCAAAAAGAAGCCGGAATTATGGCTCCAACAGATGATGTTTTTTGCACCTTGTTTCTTCAGCCGATTGGTTTAAGATGTCGATGCAGATAGAAAGATTAGAAAGTTTTTAAAACTGTTCTAATTACAAATGTGGCATTGTCTACTTCGACTGTGTTCACACGAAGACCTTTTTGTCGTTCAAAAAGGTCCACTATTGTGAACGTTGTTTACTGTCAATCCTGGCATGCGAACTTTACAAAACATATTGAGCATAAATATTACACAGGTTTTCACTTTGACGGCTGGTTTGACAGCTTTTTCATTAGAAAATACGATACTTCAAAATGCAGTTCTTTTGTAATATTCACATGTTTTTTTTTTCATTAACCACTATATGTCAGCATAAAGCAGGTTTTTTTGAAGTTTCAATGTAAGTTACACACAGTTGCGAAGTGAAGAAATATGCTTTTCCAAAACCGGAAACACAAAATGGAAGCAGAAATACAATAAATTTCCATGAAAAAGTTATGTTTACTAAAAACAAACAATATTGAGGCAAGCAACTCAGTTTTGAAGAGCAGAGGTGAGAGTCGAAGTTATTGAGGGAGTAGGTTAGTTGGCCGTAAAGCACTCGAGCTGGTGTTTATTACTCCACCTTCAATACTACCGTTTTTAAGATTACCAACGTGCTCACACTTTAGTACAAAAACAACAAAAAATAATTTTTTGAATTTGAATTTTCAGCCAGCAGCTGCGCTCGCTGTTGACGGTAACAACATGCCTTAGATGTCTAAAACGTTTCTACCTTTCAGAATTTATGCAAAAGATTTTGGGATTTTTCGAGGACTTTATCTGAGAAATTACAAATTTTTATTTGTGAAAAGTTTTTCCCTTTGCCTTTTTACGCCTTAACAAGTTGGCCTTTGGCACAATTCTAGCTCAACGTGGTGGGTACACTAGGGCGTATACGTAATCCTCGGTTGCTTTTGTGCGGCTAAGCACATATGCTAGTATATTATTTTAAGTCCTTTACAAATATACACATTAATACAAACTAATATACATAACAAATACTAGCTTACATATATGTATTTATGGAACATATAGTATGTGGGGATAAGTATGGAAGGATGCGCATGTGTGTGCAGGTAGGTTATAGTTATTTTGTTTATATATGTATGTGCATGTGTGATTTTACTTGGATTCTGGGGCGGAAAATATTTGCGCTATAAATTATTTAAGACTGTCAGCAACAGCCCTGAGCGCTACAGGTGAAGAAGTCTTTGCCGCACATAAATACACTTGCTTGTGTTTACACGTTGAATGATGGAAGTTATTAAAAATTTTCACTTGATTAATGTGTGCGTAGGCAATTTTTTGCATTAACATGCGAATTTTTTGAATGTAACAAAATTTTAAACAAATAACTTTATAAGCAAAAAGTAATTTATAAGAAGAATAATGTTTTCTTTTTAATCAGTAGAGCGATTACTGTCGGTATAGGCATAATAACTCGATAAGTAAAGTTCTATGACCTTTTTGCCTTTCTCTAGATAATCAGTGTAGAACACACCTCCACACATTAATTTTTTGATAGCTGTTTAACTCACTATAGTATTTCTCGGACGATAATGAAGCTATCGATTAGGAGATGACTTATCGGATCGTCCGCGCACAATACCAACTTTCAGTCTCTTTCCGTTGATCGTAAACCCAAGACGAATCTGAGTAGCCAAAAAAGATCCTTTGGATCCGATAAACCCGAATTGGGTTTGCGGCCCGCAACGTAAGAAAAACACCCCCAACCGGCGAGTGTCGACGGATTGCCGGCCGCGCTATTCAAATACGACTTCTTCAATCTATTGCTGGAGAAAATAATTCCGAGCTAGAGAGCTGAATAGAGGAGGTCTACAAGAGTTTACAACTGTTTTGTAGGAAATTTACTGCTCTATAAAAATGGGTAAGCTCTTATTAAGTTAAGCGTTTACGAGATATTCATCGTCAAACATCAATGTATATTAGGGTGAATAAAAAAAAAATTTTTTTTTTCGTTTGGTACTATAAAAAAAATACGTTCCTAGGCACCTCTCAGAAAGCCTCTCCAAAAACCTATGAGTTTCATCATTCATAATAATTTAGTTCATTGAGTTAYAAAACTCATAAGAAATAAAAAATTTTCCCAAAAATAATCAAATTTTAACTGTTAATATCTTTTAAACGGTTGGGATTACGAAAAAATCGTACAGACCTTTTTCTAGAGCATTCAATTTCCTACAAAATCTAAGGAACAAGATATTTTTTCAAGTAGTTGGAAGCGAGATATAAAGTTTTCTATATGATAATAAGAAAAAATAGAAAATTGTAAGTAGGAGGAACTTCCCGTTACAATTAAGAACTCATTCTTCCTTAGAAGTGTCAGGAATCTATTTATCAGAGTACCAAATTTTTTTTCCTTTGGTACTTGATTCTCTACTTAATCAAAACTCAATTATTTCAATTTCCTTTTATGCAATTTATTACATCCGCTTTGAAATCATAAAAGTGTTGTGAACCCAAACAAGCATTTTTTAAAAGTAAAACGGTCAACTTGATTTTTTTTTAAGTCAACTTAATTCAATTTATTTGCTTCCATTTTATAACCGTAAATCAGAGAAGCGTAAAGCAAAAAGGAACGTGTTTAAATCGATTCATGTGATGTAAGTCAATAAAGACACACATAATGGCAGATATCTAATCACTTAACGGTAAAAAGTATTAAAGTCAATTGAAAACCCTTCACACTGGCAGGTATTTATAAATAAGAATGAATGGAACTCACACAACTACACAGCATGCACACCATAATTAGCAACTTCTTATGCGTGTTTCGTTTTTTCGATGGCCAAATAAAAGTAATGTTCCGACATGCGTACCATTACTCGTACACGGAAGGGAAAAAGGGTCAGGCACGTGTCGTACTCGCTCTTTTCAATGTTTTTTCATATTCCATTGTCCCTTCGGCTTTACTTTCACATCATATTAAAGCAGTAAAAGCAAAATTTATCAATAGGACTTCACTTAAAAGCGATTTTCTTTTCTTTTGCTCAAAATCAAAGATGAAAATGTAAAATTATATCGTAAAATATGAAATGCAATGAATATGGAGATACTCATGAATCGCATTTGATAAGAAAATTGACAAGAAGTAAGTTAAAATATTTATTTTATTTTATATAAATTAGAACGAAAAGTATTTGCGGTTTCCACTTTCAATTTGAAAGTAGGCGGCGCTATAAATATTTATTTTGAAGTATGAAACCAGTTTAAGCGCTTGGGCCAGTGTAGAACACTCAAACAAACTTTAGCAATTTGTTCTGGAAATAATGATAAACTGGAATTAATGGATGGAGTGATGTGTAGAAGTTCACGCCATTCACTTGGGAGGGGCCAAAAATTTTTACATTTAGCTCAAGCAGCTCACGACTTCCGGTCTTTGAACAAGTATACTCTTGGTAGCCAAAGAATATCCGTTTGGAGGCGAGCTAAAGTGAGAATGCTAAACAATCCCGCCACGTAGAAAACGCCCTCCATGAAAAATGTCCAACAGCCTCGGACGAGAGACTCCCCTTTTGATGACGACCATGGCAAACGAATTTAGCATTACGATTTGAGGGCATGCACCTGTATTGTCCGGTCCCTTAATTGGGAAGGTGCTGCTGCCCAGCTGGTTGATGTCCTCGTGAAAATAGAGGCTGACATCACCGCCGTCCAAGAAATGCGATGGACGGGACAAAGACTGAAGTGAGTAGGTCTTTGTGGCTTCTCCACCCTCTCTGCTGAATGGCATTGGAAGTATGTATAACGCCAAGAGAAGGCGAACGAGATTTCCCAATCGATGACGATGGAGCAGCCATTCCATATCCCGACTATGAAAAATTTCGAATAGCAATTACCCCCCTGAAGAACAACAAAGCGGCGTGGCCGATGAATTGCCGGCATCGGGTCTACGAACACCGGAACGGACCCGAATTTTTATCTGGCCAAGTACTGTCAACTCGGCAGCATTCTGCCGTTACAACAACAACATGAACTGCCGTCCGAGCTATTCAAACACGGTGGCGAAGCACTGACAAACAGAATCAGCTTCTTTGTAGAATATGGTCGGGCGAAAGCATGCCCAATGCTCTGCCCAATCCATAAAATCCAACTACCATGGGATAAGCCTCTCAGTATCGTACATAAAGAACCATAACCTTCTATATTTTATAAATATAAATTAATTAAAGAGTTTTTTTTTAGCTTATATACATTTAAAAACATATGATGCATCCCCACATTTATACAAAATAAATCTACACTTTCGTGTACATTGACAGATTTACTTTTGTAATTGAAATCCACAATAATCCCGCTCATCAACATAACCCTTGTTATCCGCTGTGTAAGTGTTTACCTAATTCATTTAACTTTTATTTTGTTTTCAGTTCACTCACCTGTTGCTTTGCTTGTTGTCAATAAGCCATTTTCGCACAGGATCAACAGATATTTAATTAGTAGTTGAACTAAGATGCTGTGTTGTAGCAAACACATTGCCATCAAAGTAATTGATATCGCCCACGTCGTTGATTGCGTCGTTAATAACTTATACAAATGCTACACGCTCCAAGGGGGCGGTGCCAATGCGGCCACAGCCGCCAGTGTTGACAAATGATGTTGTTATTGTGAGCACAACTATGTATAATTATTGTTGTTATTACACATAAGCATATGTATGAACTTGTGAAACACAATGAAGGCGTTGTCCTTGCGGGCTCTCAAGGATATTTAATCGAAACTTTGCGACATGCTACTTTTACGAAGTTCCAAAATTTCGATTTATTCTATGTTGTTGTAATTATTTGTTTATTTTTATTAGATTTTATTATTTTTTCAGCCAATTTCTTGAACACTTTTTGCATATTTAACGCACACACACACTTTTCTCTTTAATTTATTTATTTTTGCTTTCTTTCTTGCACATTTCTTTTGATTAATCGCTGTTCCTCAATATTGATGTTCCTGTATGCGTACAAATTATGGCAAAAGAAATAATAATAAACACATTTGGTCAACAATCAAAGTCGGCAAATAAATCAAAGTTAACTTTTTTTCATTTTGCAGCAGCTGTACAAAATTGTTCTACAACAACAGTTGTTTCTCTATATGTGTGTAGCTTTCTTTTGCGGACTCGGATACTATAGCATTTAAAGTTTTCCGCAAATGGAAAAAAAAATCATTATGTGAACAGAATTTGAAAGAAATATTGAACTTTAGAATATTTTTTATGTTTTGATGAGTTTAGTGAGTGGTGCAAGCCGAAAATGTAGCGTTCGTTAGAGCAGAGGTACGCGATTAAATTCTGTTTGAAACTTGATAAATCTCCGACAGAGACGTTTGATATGATCAAGCAGGCTTACCCAGATGTTGCTTTAGCAAGAAGTGGTGTGTTTCGGTGGCACCAGGGCTTTTTGGAGGGTCGGAAAGAGGCGAGTGGAAGTGTGCCAAGAAAATTTGAACATGTGTAAAAGTGACCCCCAATTTTTGAATAACGTAATCACAGCTGACTGGTCAAGTATCTTTGAGTATGATCTTGAAAAGACCGATGTAAGGCAAGCATTTTGAGACGACAGAGGGGATCCAAGCAGCATGCACCTCGGCTCTCAAGCAGAATGCCTCCGTGACGTCTTCAATGCTCAGAAATCGTGTTGGCACATCGCATCGCATCGACACAGAAGTAGTCTATTTTGAAATTTACGATGATTTCAATAAATTTTGTTAAATCGACCTATTAGTTTTCGGACAAACTCCGTACAACAACACCAATTACCCAGATGCTGTCAAAGTATCGGCTATCCCTGCTTTAAGGTGCATACAAACTATTTCTAGAAGACCAATAACGTGCGGGTTTTCTGTGGTTTCATTAAAATCAATGGTCAATGTGCTGAAGATCGGTTTCATTGAAATCAATAGTCAATGTGCTGAAGATCGGATCAATAAATTTACAGTTTAGTCTGATTTAGATGTAAAGGTTTCCAACCATGAAGCGGCTACGGAATCTTTGAAAATGTTGCAGAAGTGTTTTGGAGAGCCAACTTTATTAAGAACACAAGTATTTGAGTGTTACACGGTATACAATGAAGGTCGTTAAGTCATCGAAAGCTTTACTCATAACATATCTAAAGCCCTGAATCTTTTGCAAAAAAGAACTTAAAGTCAGAGTTAGCGAAAGGGATGCGTGACATAGGATCCTACAAACGTATTATTTTTGTTGACGAGACGTGGCTTAGGAATATAGTGTCGCATCTGTCCAACACTCTGGTGAATAGTGCTGCAAAAATGAACCGAAATCGATAAAATAAAAATTTTCTGAAAGCACTGAAGGCTATCCCAGCCAAGGCGTACAAAAGTGTATAGAAAATTGGATTAAGCGCTTCATGCTGGCTCAAGAGCGATGGGATTTTTTAATGTTAGTCAAAACTAAGTTAAAAAGAAATTTCAACAAACATAAAATTTATGAAAAGCAAAAGGTTCAGTGAAATTTCAAATAATCCTTTTGTGCTTTGAATAATTTCAAATTCATCTGAACGCCAGAAGCTTCTGGTTACAACTAATTTTCCTCTATAGGCGTTTCTATAAAATCTCAAAATCTCAGAAAATAGTCTACACTTCCCCCGCATTTATAAAAATATTGTTTAAATTTTCTTGGAATCAAACAAAGCATTTTGGCTTATTGGTCGGTAAAGCCGAGGCAGTGCATTTTCCGCTGAAATATTACCTCGGCAAGGATTCTATAAATGAATCTGTAAACATATGTACACATACATAAATATGCATGTTTGTGCCTGTCAGTGAAATGTGAACGCAAATAAAATGCTTCCTTTATTCACCTTCAACCACATAAATAATCACTCAATCGTACACACCTACATATAGCATATTGTATATATAGTAGGTGAAAGTTGAAGATTTATGACAACATAAATATTAGCCACCATCTTCAATATACTCAAGCTCACACACACACCTACACATACAAGTTGGGGAATGCAGAATTAGTGTCAGAGTTGAGCGAGTGAAATTTGATGAACCCTTAAATTAATAAAAGAAAAGGAAAGATGACTCATGTGTTGTCAAGCTATTTTCCTTAATCCAGAGCATATTTGCATATATTATAAAGTTTCACCATGCCCGAGAGAACTGAGCTTTGGCCTACAAAAATAAGATTTTAAAAGATGACTTAATGTTGGCATGTCCTTTTGGCGCTTACATTTGGAACTTAAGTTTAAGGGGTTTGGAAATGTAAAAGTCTAACAACAGTTAAGCGGAATAGGACAGATTTTTTTAAGAACAAAATAAACATTTTCGAGAACCGGATTTAAAGTCATTGTATAAATGAAGTAGACTAACAGAAGGTTTCCAGCCCGGAGCATACTTTTGTAGAACCCCCAGAGATGATCTAGTGACTGATGTTGAGAACATACTGAAATTATGGAGTGAACACTAATCCAACCTGCTGAATGGCAGTGAAAGGACCAGGAGATGGTGAACGCGATTCCCTAATCGATGCAAATGGTGCAATACCCGTGTTGGAGAACAGCAAAGAGGAGGGGGTCAATGGATTGCCGGCCATGCTAATATGTAAATACGGCGGCGAACAACTGATGAGGTGCTTCTTTATGGAATGTGGTCGGACGAAAGCATACCCGACGGTTGGAATTTAGTGTGTTCTGCCCAATCCACAAAAAGATGACAACAACAATTGACCTGATATTCACCATGCGTCAAATCTTGGAAAAGACCCATGAAAGAAGCATCGACACACATCACCTCTTCGCTCTTTTATGCCGCTATGTCTGAATTTTCTTTCCCCTTAAACTAATGCGGATGAGTAAACTGACGTTGACCTCTCTCGACAAACAAAAACCAAACTCTATAAGTTACTCATAATTCCCGTCCTGCTATATGGCGCAGAGGCTTGAACGATGTCAACAACAGATGAGTCGACGTTGCGAGTTTTCGAGAGAAAAGTTCTGCGAAAGATTTATGGTCCTTTGCGCGTTGGCCACGGCGAAAATCGCATTCGATGGAACGATGAGCTGTATGAGATATACGACGACATTGACATAGTTCAGCGAATTAAAAGACAGCGGCTACGCTGGCTAGGTCGTGTTGTCCGGATGGGCGAAAACACTCCAGCTTTGAAAGTATTCGACGCAGTACCCGCCGGGGGAAGCAGAGGAAGAGGAAGACCTCCACTCCGTTGGAAGGAAAAAGTGGAGAAGGACCTGGCTTCACTTGGAATATCTAATTGGCGCCACGTAGTGAAAAGAAGAAACGGCTGGCGCGCTGTTGTTAACTCGGCTATAATCGCGTAAGCGGTGTCTACGCCAATCAAGAAGAAGAAACTGACGTTGAGCAATACCAAAAGCTCTGTCAGAATCGGGGAGGACCTCTCTGAGCTGACTCACTTTCTTGCGACTTTTTCAATCCACTCCTGGTGAAAATAAATAGTTGAAGCTGTAGAGCTGAATAGAACAGCTACAATCTTCTAGAAGAGTGTACAGCTCCCGGTGTACGCCGATGGTATTGATGTCACTGGCTTTAACTGGATAAGGAAGCGAGGCAAATGGATTAGATTTCTGCTGTCATCAAACAATCAAAATTCAACGCAGAATAAGTCTTGTCGATAATTGCTACTTCGGACGGATTAGGCAATTGAGAAGTAAAGTACTCTCTCGACGAACAAAGACCACACTCTTGAAATCTCAAAAGCTGAGGGACTAGTTCGCGTGTATACGCGACAAACTTCGTGGCAAATTTAGTATACCCTGTTCAGTTCACAAAAAAGCTCGCCTCAGAAGACTTCATCCAAGATTTGCCATTTTACATAGAAGAAAGTGATAGTTGGACGCTGGCGCACGGAGGGTGTGAAATTAAAGATACAAAAGAACGAAGTAATACTAAAAAGGTCTCAAGGTAAGCGACACTTCCAACTTGCTCGGAGTTTATGAATGAATTTGGCTTGATCACGGGTTGGCAAATCTGTTAAAATAACAGTTAAAAACGTGAGCGATTATTTATTTGAAAATTGTAAGCATCCACTCTTAATTTGTGCTTAATTTGTGATCTTCACTGTACATACATATGTATGTATGTATACGTAGCATATTGAATTATATACTTTTTGTCAGCTATGTAAAGGTGTGTAGCGAACACTCATCAGTTATCGTAAGGTTTGCGTGAGGAAACACTAGGCAACGTAGCTTCTTACTTCCTTTTTTTCAGCTATGCGCGTTCGCTGCTTCAAGTGCTGCCTTTTAAGTTATTTTGGTTTTTTTTAATGCTGCCACTATTTTGCGTGAAATATTTCAGTGTTTTATCTGCCATTTATATATGTAAGCTTATATATTTGTGTATATACTCTTCAGTTATATATGCACACAGTTTTTCAGTAATATATATGTACACATACATACATACATGTATATATTATATATTTAACTGCGCGCTGCTGTTTCGCCTGCGTACGGCGACGTTCGGCGCTCATCGAATGCCAGGATACACAAGCTCAACAAAACTCAGCGCGTTCTGCGTGTGCCAATGTGTGTGTTTGTGAGTTTTACGCTTTTTTGGCAATTTCAAGTTGCTTTCAGCATTCTGTACGTCGTTTGGAGTTGTGGTGTACCAAGGTTTCGACAGTTATTTTTTCCAACTATTCTCCTCTTCACATACATACATACATACATACATATATATATATTCTACGCTTTGTATTTTATTATTCTTCACATTTAATTCTTCTGAAATTTGCTTGCATATAATTTTCGTGTTTTTTGGTTTGTGTCTTTTTTTTGGAATTTTTTGCGCTGTCATGTGCGTCGGTTGCACTCAACAACGCCGCTGTTGATTGTTGCCACTGCTGCTTCATCGGTTTTCGTTCTTTGCTCACTGCTTTTGCGAGCTTTTTAGTTTCGCATAATAAAAAACAGCAAAAATAAACCAGCACAACAAAAAGTAAACACAAGCAAAAAATAATTATAGGAAAAAAACTGTGAAAATAAATTGCAAAAAAAAGAAGACAAATTGAAATTTATGCAAAATAAATAAATAAAGCGGCCGCGCGCTGGAGCAAGCACAAAAAAACTTTGCATTTTTTTGTTGACCAGTGTATTTTTTTTGCTGTTACTTATATTTTGCCATTGTTGTTGCTTTGGCGCTCTTCAAAATTTCTTAAACTCTGTTCAGTTTTTGAACGCTTCTTCTTCTCAGTTTTTGTTTTGTATTTGTTTGTGTTGTTGTTGCTTTTGGAATTTGTATGCCCTGCGGCACTCGTTCGCTGCTATTTCGGTTGGTGTTTTTGGTGTACATATGTAGTATCTCTAACGTCTTTCGCAGTTACTTGCTTTCACACATACTCTCTACCATAGATGCATACATACAAACATATGTAATTTTGTACATATTTTGTTGTTTACTTCTACCTTTATTGTCACTATTTTGTGGCGTTTTCCGCTTTGGCTGTTGCGCCGGCATTTTATACTTGTTTATTTCATTATTGTTGTTTTTGTTTCATCTATATTTGTGTCGCCGCGTATAATTCTAGATTTTCGAATATTTCAATACAAACTATAGCTTTCTTATTTAAATAGATATTTCGACGATATTTTCATTTTTCTTTAATTAATAAATGCATTTAATAACTTAGAATCCGTTCAAGAACTTAATTTTTTTTTTTTTTATTATGTCATTCACCAAGTGATTCTCGGTTAACCTTAGGAATCACAGAGCTTGCGAAGCAAAGTTTTTAATTATTTTGTATGTGTATATTTGTATCGCGATAGTCTGTATTTGGCCTCCGGGTAGATTTTCGAAATTTATTTTCAAATATAGAGGCCAGCTTTGCAACAGAAAGGCTGAGTAATAAAATAACGGTCTTAGTCCAAAGCCAAGAACTGGAGCATACGATGTACAATAAACCTTTCGAAGACTAATTCATGCCCTCTTCAGCCATTGACTGATTTGTTACTCGTTAAACACAAATATTCATAAAAAGTTTATCGAATGTGCTCCCTTGATCGTGACGGCTACCATCAACTTTATTTTAAGGTAATTATGTATGTATATGTTTTCATCCGTAACGGATATTTGGCTTTTCTTAGGTCACCAATTATCATAATATTAGAAGACGGAAATAGCAACTCAACCGTTCTTATTATATCCAAACTATTTAGTTCTCGAATTATGATAATAATAAGAGAATAAACTTAAAAATTACCCATTTACAAGATCTTGTTTAATCAAACGATTCGGGCGACACATCATCTTTATATTGCTGTTGATATTTTATCTTTTCTTCTAGATTCGCAGACTATGAGTACTCCTCATAGTTTTTTTTTATCTATTGCATTAATTTATTGTTATTTTAGTTCAATTTAAAATTTTCGATGGATTAGCCGATAATAAGAGGTTTATTTGCATGATATCACCAAGCCACTCCAAAAAACAGCTGGACAATGAACAATGAAACAAAATTCTTAAAACTCCATGATTTAAAGCGAATCAAATTCTACTTAAAGAATTATAGCCACTCAATCAAAACTCCATCATAATGTTTCCTTGCTCTTTTTACTGCTATTTCTTTACTTCCCCTACATTTTGTTTGATTTCCAATCCACTGTTACTATGTGATACTTATTTGTTGTACAGATATTTGCTGCCTCATTCCTACAACTCTCCTGAATTAGTAATATTGTATAACGATATGACTATTTATGTACATGTTTGTAAGAATAACTTTGAATATAACAAAGCGATGACTGTATCGATGACGTTTGCAACCTCACTACAAAAATTCTACCGAAAATTTCACTCCAAATCGTGTTGAAGGCACTCCTTGCCGAATTTTGAAAGTCGCTTGTAGTTTGAGGAGCTTTCTTACTACCAACCGTTTCGAGGGGGCGCAGAGTACATTTATGTATGTATGTATATCCTTACATACCATACACATGTACATATATATTAATGTATAGATTTATAAGATTTAGCTACGTAAGCACGAGTTTAAGATGTTGTACACCAAAAAATTCGATTTATTACTCAATTGTCGGCTTTATTGCAAACAATGAATAATTACTCAGCAATTGGCAGGTATACATTTACATGCATACATACAGTATAAGTACATATCTATGTACTATATTTTGACATTATTTTTTCCCATAAATCCCGATTTGTTGGCTAAATTCGCATTTGTGACACACGCAACTCCTCCGCACTATTTACTTCGATTTGGTTTTGATTTAATTTATTTTCTTCTTTTTATCATTTTGCTTCGTATTTTCATTTCATACGCATACATATTTTCAATCGCCAATTTATTTACATACAGTGCTTCGACTTCGTGCTTTTGTGCAGTTAACGTTTCGCATTTCCTCTACTTTTTAACCGTGTTGCTTGCGCGGTTCACTGTTATTGCGTTTTACTTTTGAGCACGCACATCCTTTTTGGCAGGCAGCACTGTCAATTGGCTGCCACTGCGCTGCCGGCAGCGACTTTGCCGGCAAAGAGGCTGCTCTCAAACCTTACCTCTTCAGCTTTTCGGCACAAGCTGATATTTTCGCCAACTTTTCGCATTGCTTTCGTCGGTATGCATGTATGTGTGTTTGGCTACATTTTATTTTCGGCATCATTTAAGGTTATTTTGTTATTTTTGCTAGAGCTGTCAAAATTATGTCATATTTTGATGGATGCTTTTACGCTTTACGTTTATTGAATTAAACTTGGCAAAGAAACACGCGGCAAGGTAAGTATAAACAGGAACGGAAGAATTGTCAAGCTGTCTTCTATAATGCGACCACGCCTATTTCTATGCATTTTTAAATAAATAAATGTGTAAATAATATATTACATTGTACATACATACATACATACATAGTATGCAAATACGTGCATGTTTGTGCATGCATATCAATCAATGACTTACAAACGCGCAACCCACCCACTCAACACCGTTCGGCACTATGCGACGTAAACACGTTAGTACCGGCTTTTCAGCTCTGCCGCTGCCTTCTACTTTATTATTTTCTTTATTTCCGCTTCACATAAGTTGCAACTACAAACATTCGCACACATGCGCATACATACATCCATACATATGTTTGTGTACACATTCCTTTCTCTTGCTTTTCGCGGCATTAGTTTCTACTCTTGCATTTCATACTTTCCCTACAACGCTATTTTGCATGCCTTTCCCCGGTGTGTTGTTATTATATTTGTTGTTAGTGCGATTTTGCAGCGCAAATACAATAAATTGAAAAGTGAAGCCAACTGCGGCGAAGTCGCTGCAGCGCTGCTTGTATAGCGACAGCGACGCTTTGACGAATATTGTATTCGTAATTTACTTTCCGTTTCTACTCGTGCACACATACATACATATGTATTTTTGCATTTTCTCTACATAATTTAGGCCTACCACAAATTGAATGCCCTCGAAATCTTTGATATTTTGCACAAATATCGAAATATACCACTTACTATTACAAAAGACGTGTATGCGCACCGATTTTCTTATTGGAAACTCACTTCAAAGACGCGAAATTGCTTTTGTATTGCCATTGTTTGCCGTTGCGTCAACTAATGTGGCTTCTGTTAAGCCGGTAAATGCTTGCATTTTCTGCACGCTTTTTGAAACTTACAACTTTTTCGCTTTATTAATACACCATTTGAATTACAACACATACTTTTGTTTACACCGAAAATACCAATTGATTAATAACAATAATTTCGTTAAAACATTTCACCGGCCGGTTGACTTTGCCACCGCACACACTCGCTATGTTATTACCGAGTTGTCGCGTACCTTCCGCTAAATCGTTGTTACATCCGAACACGTTCTGAGCGTTTGTAAAACTGAATGTGGCAAAAGCTGACGGAAGCATAAAACTTTACAGTCAAATTCGAAACGCTCACTTGGTGTGCTCTGCATATGATGGTGAGCACGCAATTGCTCTCGCTACTCTTGCTGCAACAATTGGGTGGCGGAGCAGGGAGATGCATGACACAAGCTTGTGTTTGACAGGATTGTTGTTATGTGTATTTGTTTTTATTAGTGGAGCCGGCGAAAAGCCGCTTCATCAAATATGTACGCATTGTGTACAGTGGGTTTATGTCACGTATGTACATATTTTATATTTATTTTTATACCAGAGGTAGAAAATATGTGTTGTATTTTTCATTGTTGAAAATACCAAGTTTTACTGGAATCTATTCGTTATACATTGGACTAAACTTGATTTGGCCATTTACTGTTCAATAGAAAAATATTATAAAATAAACTTTATAACGGTCATGCCGTCTGGTTAGTGATGACTCAAAGGAAACCAATGGGATTAGTGGCATTCATTCACTCCTGGCTGACAGTAGGACGCATTTACTAGTTCAATACAAATATAGTCTTGAGTTGGAGCTTCTGACTCTAAGAATATATTTTAAACCCTCATATATGGACAGCTCCCTTGGCAGGTTACCAACGCAAAACGCTACGACGTTGAGTATCCGTTTATGAGGAATACCATAAGGAGAATAGCATGCAGCTTCGATGTAGCCCAATGTTCGACTACGGACAAATTGCTGATGTTTCGTGTGATAGTGACAGTTTTACTTCCGGTTTCGACTCTACTTCAATATACAGAGATTCAATTTCAAATATTATATCGTATAAAAATAAAATCTTAACTACAGCGAAGTACCAGTCCATCCCACTGTATAAACCATTATTACCTTGCCATTTTCCCTTACCCCGGACATGCACACTACATTTATTATTGCCTTATCCACGACTTTGTGCTCTCAACACCGCACATAATTCAATTTTGTGTGCTCAGCAATACACAAGTTCAAATGCACACTTGCCTCTTGCGTATAAATGTATCGGCAGCGTTTGAGTATTGCGTGGTAAAAAAAGGAGCGAAAAGCTATAAACCAAAAGCAAGAGACAACGATGGGGCGCCACTAATGCTGCAACGCATAGCAAGTGGCTGTTTACATTGCCGGCACCTCCACATAGCGTTTACCAAATGTATGTGCAAGTGTGTGTGCGTGTCTCCGGTGCGCAGCTCAATTGAGAGCCAAAAGCTATAACACCGAGCAGCTTCAAAGTGTGAGCGCATACAAACACAGGTATATTAAAATATCTGGAGAGTACAAAGTTTCGATGGAAATTTGAAGTCAAAGCAAATGCCGTGATAAAAATGTATATTATGTCATTGCAAAGTATGAATGAACGCGAAATTATATATATTATATATTAACTAAAGCATGAGCGATAAGCACTAAAAGCACAAGGTAAATTGAGTTTTTTGTTGCTTTTTTTTTTTGTTAAAAAATATATAATTCCGATTTGATAATAATTTTTAATTCAACTGAAAATAATGTTATGGATTTGCATCCACATGTGAAGAGTCAAAAAAAGTTTAATATTTTAAAAGCTCACTACTGTCTTCAAAAGCGGGCTTAATAATGGAGCCAAATAATTATCTCTAAAATTATTATAAAAATCAGTTTAATAATGTCGCACTAACAAAATTAAAAACAAAAAAAAAAAAAATTATGCATCCAAAATGTGTTGACCACATTGAAATATTTAGTGTGCATACTATGTAATGAAAATGCAAGCCTGTATTGGTGTCATTCTTTATTGGTATTACTTCCGTCAAACTTGTTTGAGAATTAGATTTCGCGCGACATTTTTAAATCGCGAAGTCCGTTATTCGAAAATCGTTTATTCCTATTAGCAGCGATTCCCAATAAGAATAAGGCTTTTAAATATGTTTTTGATTTTACTTTATGATATGACGGAAAGTAAGATTTGAAATGCAACACGAATCATATTTAATCGGCTACGCGGACGACATAGCAGCAGTAATCACAGACCAAGATACAGAGAAGCCCGAAGAAAGCTGAATCAGATCATGATTCGGACGCAAATATAGCTTGACTCACACAGCTTCCAGCTAACTACAGAAAAAAAACTACTACAGCGGACGAACAAATATATTTCTCATAATATCTATAACGCCTTACTATACAGAGCAGCTATTTGGGCAGATGTGGTAAAAAAGGAAAACCGGCGTGAGGTATTGACCATAAAGTACCTTCATGCGACAGAAGACGACACAGACATTCCTTACATGTGTGCGACGACAAAGGAAAGGGAAGAAGACCTGGTTGGCCCAATAAATGTAAACAATTTAATTGACGTCATGCTGGAGAGCGAAAAAATTTCGGATTATCCAGAAATACGCGGCAAAAAGCGGGACTTAGACACGCCTTTTTTTTTTTTTCTTTAAATCTCGCATGCGAGCAATATTTTACATACTTTGCCTAGAGACTATGGGTTTAAAGCCGGTTTCGACCCAGCGAGCTAGTTAAGGTGAAGTTTAAAAAAACTGAATGTGTTGTATGGCAGAGATGGGATATACTACGGTGATCAAATTGAAGGGTGAATTTTGGTTTGATTTTTTTAAATCTTTTATTTAATTTTCATTTATAGTAAACATTCAAAAACGAAAGTAAAAGTTAATTTTAATTTTCATCATTTCATGCTTTGTATGTATGAGTGTTTCCGAATGGCGATTTACACGTACTCGTGTACAACTTCTTTCCAATTGGTATATATTTATGAGTATAAACATGTACATATGTAATATTTCAGAATAAAAATATTTTCAAGTAATTGAGTAAGTCTCCTTTGATTATACGTATTTTAGTGTATTGAACTAATAATTCTCAATTTGAGTCAGTGCCCGAAGTCCGTGTGTGTTTCTTCGACTTCTTACGCTTCTTTTTCTTTTCCTTTGATTTCTCATCCTTGCCGCGATCCTTTGAACTAATGGCCTCGGCTACCGCTGCTATAACTGTTAACTTTTTCAGATTTTCATGTTCTTCCAGCTTTTGTAGCGTCTCTAGTTTGAGGCGTTCTAATTCTTCTAGCTCACGAGCAGTTTTCTCCTTCTCCAAGTCATCCAGGCGTTGTTTTTCAGCACGTTTTTCTTCCTCCCTCGCGATTTCTTTACGCATATGATCCTTCAGCATTTGTGCGGCCTCTGCACGTTTTAACATCTTTTCGCGCATTTTATCAGCACTACCTTCAGCAAAATTTACGTTGGCCTCCCCTGTACTCTCTTTTCTTGTGTCGGACCGTCGATCATGCGATTTCCGGCGATAATCGGCCGATTTGGAGCGTCTTGGCGAACGAGTACCCGAACGTTTGTTGCGCGCTTCACAGTTTGGTGAACGTGATTTCGGATTTTGTGAGCCCGACTGCTCTTTGGACTTTGAATTGACACGCGGTTCACGGGACTTTGAACGATTGCGATTATTACGACTGCGGTCACGTGAATTAACCGAACGTTTACGTATGCGATCTCGACGTGGTGATCGGGATCGTGATTGTGGAGATCGACTTCGTGACATAGAACGATCACGAGAACGTCGATCACGTGGCGGTGTTGGCCGACGTGTACGTATCGGTGAGAGTGGTAACCGATTGCGATAACGTTCGACAGAGCGACGGCGACGGTCTATGAATGGGTTGCCACCACGTCTTCCGCGAAAATCTCGCCTGATCGGTGAACGAAAACCACCTCTACGGTTGGGAAAACGATCGCGGCGATCTCTAATGGGAGAACGACGGCGAAACGAGCGAGAACGTGAGCGTGAAGGATGCGAGCGTGAACGGGAACGTTGCTTTGAGCGCGATCCGCTCTTAGATCGATTGCGATTGCGACGAGAATTGTCTTTTTCTTTGTCCAGATCACGATCCTTGTCTTTTGCTTTCTCCTTTTCGTCATTTTTATTTTTCTCTTTGTGTTCCTTCTCAGTGTTAGATTTTACTTCTTTAGTGTCATCTTTTTTAATTGCGCTGTCTTTCCTTTCTCTCCTACGATCTTTATCATTTTCTGCCGCCTTCTCTCTACCTCTTTCTTTTTCCTTAGCTCGATTCTTGTCATGATCAGTATCCCTTTCCTTGTGCCGATCTTTTTCTGTTGTATTTCCTTCAATTTTTTTATGTGAATCTTGCTTTTTTGGAGTTTCTTTCTCGGCTGAGGCTTCTTCATTTTCACTGTCCGGTTGATGTTCATAATCCAGTGCATTCATGTCCATAGATTTCTTGCGCTTAGGTAAAGATTTCAGCTCGGAGCTATTTTCAGAGCGGCGTTCTTTTACCTTATCCTTTTCTTTGTCATTATCCTTTTCTCTTTCTCTTTCACGTGGTCTATCTTTCTCCGCACGTCGTTCATCTGGTCTGTCCTTGCGGCCATTGTTCAAATTGTCTTTTCCACGATTCTTGCGATCAGGCGATTCACTGTATCTACCACCGTATGAACTAGCATGCGACAACTCGAAGAAAGACTTCTTGGGATCTCTCCTCATCTCTTCGTGTCGCTTTTTGCGCTCGATCTCACGTCTTTTAATCTCCTCATCTCGTAATTTCTTTTCTTCTTCGAGTCGCTCCAAATCAGATAGTTTAATTGTGCGATTCTGAGCACGTTTCCAATGTGGAGGCGTTGTGCTACGAGAACGACTGCGGGACGGTGTTCGGAAACGCTAAATTGATAACAAGAATTATTTCAGTTCCTATTACACCTATATTAAATTTATTATTAGTCATTAAATTGCAACTTACGAACACTCCACGCCCTTTAATAATACGTCCACTGCGCGAGACGGGTACACGCTTTTTGGACCAACCAAATGCCGGCCGATTCTCACTAGATCGTTCGTTCCGCAATTCGCGTTTTTGTTCGCGCTCTTGTGAACGATCCAAACGATCGCCACGTAGCAAAAATTTATTGGAGACCTATCACACATAGATTGGTTTTATTTTTAAAATATCATTTTAAAACATGTTATTAAAAGTTGGAGACAACTGCATTGCAGAATTTAATGGAACGTACCTCCGGTATTTCGTTAGGGTCAATCTTGGTGACAGTCACAAGCGGATGTACTTCACCCTCGTCAGCTTCATTTTCTCGCTCGTCTTCTTGACTCTGCTCCGTATCAGATCTTTGAATATTCAAGAATTAATTCATCATAGTTAATATAATCCAATTATAATTACTAACCGCTCATATGATTTTTCACGTTTGCGATCTTTTTTCTTCTTTTTCTCCTTACGTTTGGTGCGCTTCTCAGTTTCTGATGTGGCATCTGAGTCTTCTTCAGCTGAAGATGCGGCACGCTTCTTTTTCTTTTTGTCTTTCTTAACTGTAATTTTGCATAATTATTTATATTTCATTACTTATATTATTGTTAGTTAACACACCTTTGACCTGTCGTACGAGTTCGCCACAATTTGATATGGTAACATCCTGCAATGGACGTGAATTTTTATCGACTGGCAGTTCCTCCAATTGGCGTACTAAATCTTGACCCGATATTACTTGACCGAATACCACGTGGACGCTAAAAAAAATAAACCAAAAATTTTCATTAAGTAAATAAACGCCAAATGTAATAGTTAAATAAACTTACTTGTCCAAGTGAGGCGCGGGTTGTGTAGTACTACAATGAAAAACAGAAGAAGAAAAATATGCTTTACACAGTGTACACATTGAGTTCGATTTCATTTGGTTTTGATTTGGTGCAACAAAGCAATTGAATTTTTCTACGTAGGACGTAGCGTGAAAATCCTGCTGTCATCTCGCTTTCTACTAATGCACTCACTCCCCGGACAGAAAGCAGCATGCACAGTAGTGAGGTAGGGTAGCAGGGTAGTTGTCGAGACCCAAACAAATTTATTAAAATAAGTCCAGCTGGTGCGGCACGGATGCCATAAAAACTAGCAACCGCAAGCTAGGGCAACGTCCAATGTGACAATTGCGATACCAATGTGTAGACGCCGTCAGCTGTTCACTAAAATTATCATCAATACTGCGCAAGTTAGCTTTATCTACCAGATCGATTCTAATACACTCTATTTTGTGACGACCTAGGATTAGTGGCTAGCTAGATGATGACAAATCAATGATAATAATAACAACAATAAATCAATATAAATATATCTGTAAACAAAACATTTCGATTTAATGTGATGCTGCAAAGAGACGTTAGATAGGAATACTAAAATTCTACTTGTTTCATAGATTCACACAATTAATCCTTATTCTGCATTAAACTTACATGAAAAACTGCGATCCATTAGTGTTTTTTCCACGATTTGCCATTGAGAGCAAAAAGGGACGATCGTGTTTGAAATCGAAACTTTCATCTGTAGATATCGGGAAACAAATAAGAGTATAAAATTATTGCATAACAATTTTTATTTCTAATTTCGGAAATAACAAGAATAAAATAATTCATAAACTATAGGAAATGAACACGCAAAATTTGTATTCGAATATTTTAGCACTTTATCTATAAAATTTATTGTTAGTGTATGCCAGCAGGTCCAGGAAAATTATATTCTACACAAATTTTCAACTAATTAAATTATAAATGAATCGTCAGCGTTCTAACTTAGGTTAAATTTCATATTTAAATAAAAACAAAAACATTGTATGGAATATCTGAGTATTAGCTATTTATTTTCAAAAGTCTTAAAATAAAATCATATAAATCTTTATTTTTAAAATGCTTTCACATTTGCTTGTTGTGATTTATATATAATTATTTTTTTGCAACCAATTTTCCAATCTCCACCTTCTAATTTTTGCAATACTTTACAAGAGCCTTGAAGGTACGAATGCTTATTATAATGTTTACAAATTAAAACATACCTTCAAAAGTGCCACCATAGATCGATTCACCACCGGTGCCGTTTCCAGCCGAAAAATCTCCAGCTTGTATCATAAAATCCTTGACAACACGGTGGAATATTACATTTTTGTAATGCAACGTCTTGCCTGTAACCAAACCGATGCCTTTCTCGCCAGTACAAAGTGCTCGAAAATTTTCCACTGTTTTCGGTGCAACATCTCTAAACAATTCAAAAACTATGCGACCAACATTTAAGCCACCAATCGAAATATCGAAAAAACAACGCGGTCTCGCTGCAGCATTTGCTGCGGCTGACGTTGATGCCAATCCCTCGGCCACAGTCATATTCGGCACTTTTTCACTTTTAGAATATTTTTCTGCTACTAGACATTTATTCAATTACATTTAGCACTATATCTTATATAAGTTTTATTTAATAATTTTTCTCTTTTCCCGTTAGTTTCACGAAAAAAGCGGTTCTATCTACACAATGGTAAAACGTTGGCAGATTGTGAAGAAAATTTCTTTTGCAAATGTTATGACATTTGTGGAATGTGGACTGCGTTTGAGAATTGCCAAGTTGAAGTAATTAATAACTTTTCCGATTATTAATAGAAAATATTTATCCTTCTATTATTTTCTTAATTATATTGATGATAACTGTAAATTTACATTAATATATTGTAATAAAATATGTATTTGCTATACCGTTATCTCTAAATTAGGAGCCGTTACTCTTCTCAACGTTATCCAACTAATAAGTAATCTCAACAGTTCCTAACCCCTCTTTTGGTCCAGTCCCGTTCGATAACTATATTCTCCATCACAAAATTCCAAGAACCTAAAGTCACTTACCAAGGAAAGCATTTTATTCGGCCGAATACTATTATTTCGAAGTTCGCTATAACATCAAAATAGAAAAATATCTAATGAACACTTCTTTAATTTCTAAGTTTATTTATTTTATTGTATAACAGGATGCGATTAATAAACATAATATTATGTGTATATCAGTTGTGTGCTTTGTTAGGACATTTGGATAAAATAAAATACATAATACCACGCGAATCAATACTTGTATTAATCATATAAATAAGATTTCGAAGTATATTTCTTTAAAATGCTTTTTAGAATATAGGAATAAGAACTTTTACATATACTTAAATACATACATACTCGTATGTACATTTTTAATTTTAAATTTGGTTAACGCATTCTAATGCACTCACGAGTTCACTACTGCACTGCTCCCCTACTCCACTGTTACTGATTTTGCTAAGTTACGCGGGCAGTCCACATCACAGCCTCGCAGTACCGCTATGTGATAGGACAAAAGTTGCAAGGGAATGACAGTAAGTATACCCTGAAGGCAGTCCACAGTACGTGGAATTTCCAAAGAGCGCGATGAGAATGATTTCGTATCCTCATCACCCTCTTCGCACAAAATGATTGGGCGACCATTGCGTGCAGTAACCTGCTGCAATGCATTCATACACTTCATATATACTGGATCTCGCATGACAACCATCAATACTGGCATCTCATCATCCACTAATGCAATAGGCCCATGTTTTAACTCGCCTGCTAATATACCTTCGCTGTGCATATAAGTCAATTCCTTCACTTTTAGTGCGCCTTCTAGGCATGTAGCAAAATTATAGCCGCGTCCCATTAACAATAGTGACTTGTGTAGATACAAGTCCTTAGCAAGCTCTTGAACTTTAGAATTCAGTTGTAGTACCTTGCGGATCTGATCGGCCAGTATCTCTAGACCGTGTATAATTTCAAGACGTCGTGGTTGCAGCGAAAGTCTATCTTCCGACATAACTAGTGCAAACATAACTAGTGAAATAAATTGCGACGTATATGCTTTGGTTGAGGCAACACCTATTTCAGGACCGGCATTTATGTGCACCCCACAGTGCGACTCGCGACAAATGCTGCTGCCCACAGTGTTGGTTATACCCACAATAAGCGCACCGCGTTGTTTGCAATAACGCAAAGCAATCAACGAGTCAGCTGTCTCTCCAGACTGGGATATAAAGAAACACACATCATCACGGAAAATGGGAGTGTGACGGTCCATGAAATCCGAAGCAAGTTCTACTACGACTGGCAACTCTGTAAGTTCTTCCAGCAGTTGACGGGTAGCTATCGCACTGTGATATGATGTGCCACAAGCTATAAGTATTAAGCGGCGGCAACGTTTTATCTCCGGTATGAACTCCTTTATTCCACCCAACACTACAGTACGTGTTTCGAAGAACATGCGCCCACGCATTGTATTAACTACCGATTCGGGTTGCTCGAATATTTCCTTTAACATGAACGAATCATAATTGCCCTTCATAATTTGCTGAATTTCCATTTTTAATGTAGTAATTTCACGCGCATGCGGATCATCCAAGCATTTTTTTAGGCGATGAATACTTAATGCGCCATCTCTAACTGCTGCCACATCGTCATCTTCAAGGTATATGACACGATCGGTGTGCTCAATAATAGCACTAGCGTCCGAAGCAAAAAAGTACTCCACTTCTTTACCCTCTAATGGTTGATACTCGGCTGGTGTGTCGTCGTAACGTGGTGGCAATGACACTTCAGCAGGCAGTGTTTTTCCATGAGCACGCTGTTTCTTCGCATAAAATATAGGAATCTGGTCAATGGACAGACGTGTTTTCGACTTAATGCCAACCAATAGCGGTGTACCACGACGTGAAGCTACACATTCACCAGGGAAATGTTTTGACTTACAAGCAATAGCAAATGCACCTTCTAGTTGTAGAATAGCTTGCTCGACAAGCTCACGGAATGAATAAGTGGGATGTTGTCGCCACAAGTGGTGAATTAATTTCGCAATTACTTCAGTATCGGTTTCCGATTCGAATACATAGCCACGTTTCTCAAGCAGTTTTTTTATGTCTTTATAATTCGTTATAATACCATTATGCACAACAACAAAACTGTTATCAATATCTGAACTCTGAGGGTGAGAGTTAGTCTCAGAAGGAGGGCCGTGGGTGGCCCAACGAGTGTGTGCTATACCAATATGAGTAGTAATAGGTTCCTTATAAGCCTCTGTATTGCATATTTCAGCGATCGCATCCTCCAAAATCTTAACTTTTCCTGTCCGACGTACAATTATAATGTTATGACTATCATCGTCCACATCCGGATCGTCAATAGCTAGGCCAGTTGAGTCATAACCACGATACTCCAATCTTTTAAGACCATTTAATAGCAATTCGAGTACTTCCTGCCTTGAGCGTGGTGTTAGGTAATTGAGATAAGCGAATATACCACACATTTTAAAAAAAGTTCTAAACAGAATTTGGTGTGAATTCAAATGTATCCAAAACTTTGTATAAACAAATTGCTGATTGCCACGTACACCGCACTGTTCTGAGACTTTTATAAGCGGAATAGTAACGACGTCGGCATTTATCGTCTATTCTGATTATGTATTTTGTTTAGTCTATATCCAGCGATTTGATGAATGTGTTAAGTGTGAAAAGGTTTGATTACTTCAAGTTTCCTTATCGACTTACTGCAAAAATATGATAGATTGTAACTTTTGCAAGATACTTATAAGGGAAATACTTGCTGCCAGATAAGATATTTCTTAATTTCCGCCTTGCTATCTTTGATTAATCTTTGATGACTATTATTTAAAGAACAAAAGTCGCTAATACTTTTACATATTTGTTTATATTGCATTCCGCTATGTACTGTTTTTCGTAGAGATTAATATTTAAATAGTGTTGCCGCTATAGCAAATTATAACGAAAAAAAATATGTGATGCAATATTCTCGAATTCGAAAGTATACATAACACTTCAAAACATGTCATTTTAAAAATATAATTTTTATTCATAAAATTTTATTGGCGATATCTTTGGCAATAGTTATATCACAATTATCATCAGCATAAAAAAAATTATAAAATCGTTAGAGCCATTAGGAAACATGTTCAATTAAAAATTTCTAACTATAACTGCACTTTTCATTGCATCGAATTTGAATTTTGTTGTATTGTACAAAAAAAAAAAAAAAACTGCAATAAAATTAAACAACACTGTCAATTCGTTGCACATGTTGGGCAGAACCATACTGTTTATCCCCCAATCAGGGCGATTGCCAGTGATGCTCTCTTTCTTTTCGAAGTTTCTATCAACGGCGTCGGCCACATGTTTGCTCGTGAGACGAGATTTTTCGTGAAATACCATTGAATTATGGTTAAAAGTGCTGTGAAATCATAAGAAGGTGCTGAATAAACTTGACAGTGACATTGTACAATTGAATTGAAGTGGAAATTCGCAATAGTTTGCACGTAAACTCAATAAAAAGAATTTTTCAAATACGCAAAAAGACTACGTTTTTTTCGTCTCTCTTTATAACATTATTCTTTGTCGTCGAATTGTCAAATTTCGTCGTACTTTGCGTTCGGTTCGAAACTGTGCTTCGTGTGTGAGTTTCGGTTTTGAACGAATAGAATCGTATGTGTAGAAAATTGTACACAAAGCGAAAGACCGCAATAAAGAGGTGTTAAGAAGAAAAAACAAAACGTGCGTTTAAAGTGAATCCGATTTTGAACTGTGTGAATCTCAGCGAATCGACGTTGTGAGTATTTGCTAACAATGTAACTTATATAGTATAGTATAGAGGCATCAATTCATGTGCTAAAATGTTAAAAATTGTGAATTAATATAATAAAATAGCAAATTTTTGTTTTATGTTTTGTGTGTTCCGGTCAGCTGATACAAACAGAGATGCATTTTATTTCAATGTTGCATAATATGAGGATATATCTAGGTTATGGTAGTAAAAGGAGTATATTGTGTTATCTGCTAACTAAACAGAGACCGAATACATTTTCAAATATATAATATATAAATATATATATTTACCATAATATTTACATTACAGTTCGTTGCCCTGTAGCATAGATTATATGCTATTAGTTATACTGTAACATTTTACTACTAAATGCAACTCTGTGAAAAAAAGTTTTAAATGTCAATTGATGGTGAATTATCCTCCTTTCGCTTTCTTTTCATTTGAAATTTGACAGTGTGTACAAATTACTTAACCTCACTTTTGACCATATTTTCTTGCTATTTGACATCCGTTGAAATATTACGCGAAATTTCATAAAATTTGGTATTATTTTTCCGATGAAAAATTGTAATAAGTCATTAGACGTTTGATTTGTAATTATCGGTAGTTAATATTTCAATGTCGTTGATCCGTTGTCAAAATTTTGCTTGAAAAAAAAAAATATTTTCTGTTTGAAACTTATCGCTGTGTCTCAAAGGACATGATGTCATTTGCGATTGTAGTGAATGAATATTTGAATACTTCTTCAACTTAATCTAAATTACATCTAAAGCTTCAACGGACATTTTTTTGAAGACGTTAAAGTGTTAAAAATGTCGCCTTGATAAGTTCTGTCAGCTAAAAAAATATCATTGCTTGTATTGAAGCGATTCTAGTTGGTAGTATTCCTCGAGAACTAGCTGCCATTTTTAACTTCATAAGAGTGTATGTTGAATTTGAGAATAATATTTAGACTCCAAATTAAGAAATGTTCTTTATTTTCCAGTGTCAACGTCTAGATATTGATTT
Source organism: Bactrocera latifrons (assembly GCF_001853355.1). Classification (NCBI taxonomy): domain Eukaryota; kingdom Metazoa; phylum Arthropoda; class Insecta; order Diptera; family Tephritidae; genus Bactrocera; species Bactrocera latifrons. The sequence goes on from NW_017535086.1 coordinate 265,789, forward strand.
GTTTGAACGTTTTTGTCATATTCATTGGGCAAGGAAGCAGCAAAGAGTTTCCACAACGTTTCAGCATTTTCTGGAGTAAGTAACGTAACTGACGTTACCGATACTCCGGAGTCACACGATATACGAACTTAAACTAACATGTCAGCAGCTAAAGAAGAAACTTCAAAAACGAGCGCCACCACTGCCACTCCAACGGTGGTCGCTCCCTCTGGTCAAACGTCTACCGTAGCTTCTACTTCATACGCTAATGTATTGCAAAACTTGGAGGCCAAAAAAGGTGCCATAGCCAAAAGTGAAACCGCTGAAGTCGCTGTTGCTGATTCCGACAATAAAGAAAACCAACCCAATTTGAAGACAATTAAGTCATGGAGTGAGGAGGCCGCCGCTGCTGAAGCAGCTACTGAAAATTTATCCAATACCGTCGTTGAAGCTAGTGCTTCAGTGACCGGTGAGAAACGGGCTGCAAATACGGATGCTGGGGCTGAAAATTCTTCGGAAATCGATGATAATACTGACTTCGTACCAGTGGTTTCGCACCACCGCCGTGATCGTAAAAAGCCACGTAAGGAGAAACCCTTTGGACGTGAACGACAAAGTGGCAACGGAAATAATGGCAGTGATAAGCTAATTAGTGGCGGCGGTGGACAACGCTCTGGTGGCGGCAATGGCAATGGTAATGGCGGTGGTGGTGGTGAAGGTGGACAAAATAAACGAGTAGGAAGAGTAGTTGGCAGTGGTGCTGGTGATAAAGATGGAGATAAAAAGTATACTAGCCGTCCACGCCAACGCGGCGGTAGCCCACGTAAGGGTGCTGCTGGCGCAGCTCCAAAGTCTCCAAAGGAACGCAAAGATACTTCACCAAGTGCTAGTGTCGAGAACACAAGCAGTGGAAATGAAGCAAAAAGTAGCGACGCTGAAACTCCAGCGGTTGGAGCAAACGGTGCTCCAGCTGCTCCACCTCAACCGAAGAAATACGTTGCGGCACCCCCACCAAAAGTAAACGCTTGGAAGGTAAGTGAATTATATTGTATTTCTTACAATTAAAAAATGCAATTAATTAAATAGTGTAAACTATATGCTGTGAAATATACAAGGAAAGGAATAATTTTTATTCTCTTTTGTGATTATTTTGGTACTGCGTATTATATTTTTTATATCTATATGAACTATGAAAAAACTAATAAAATATACAGTAAAAACTAGTAAACAAATGTGCGTGGAATGAGACAATGTGCAAAAAGTACAAAAACAATTTTCATAATGAGAAGTTGAAAAACGATGGAGTTGGCTTTGTTGGTAGCGGCTTTGAGCTTCGGTACTATTTTTTATTTTCTGCATTGCTAGTACTTTAAGGAAATGAAATTTCTTTAAAATCGCTTTTCGAAGAATATTTTCTTAACACACTTTTTGAATTGCTGTAAATATGTTTTATATAATTCTCGTTGATTAATTATTAATAATTTTATGAACTTTCAAATATGTCAGTGCTTTTTGTATGATAATCTAAAATTAGGGTAGGTCAAGCCACTTTCAAATTATCTCCTCATATTTAATCGTGAACGAAATTCAATTGTCATAAAATATATTTAAAAAAAAACAGCTGTACTGGAGTAAATATTTGAGAAATGTGGTGAATATTCACATACAAACAATTTTTTAACAAGTTCTGCTAGAACTGGTTAATGTACATTTGAAATGTATAAAGATAAATGAACTTATACAACCTGAACATTCATACAAAATAATATAAGAACAAGCTAAATTGAATTAAATTAAAAGCAACGAAATATTATGCAATACTTGATTAATGATGCGGCTAAACTCGCCAACCGTGTATTGTGGGCGAAATAGGGATATGTGTATAAGTGTATGGACAGTTGTGTTGGCAGTTGCGACGGTTGATTGCCACACAGCTGGTGATTTTTCTTCACACCCAGCTATTTTTGTAAATTCTTATTGAAATAGAAACGATTTTGCTTTTACAATGACAATTTATCTATACACCCCCTTTTCTTTATACTTATAAGAATTTAAATTCCGAAAGCGTAAAAGTGAAACGAAGTTCAATATTAATTATCTTTGTGAAATTGTAATTTGAATCAGCACTAATAAATGTCAAGGTCAACATTTGTTAGTGCGGCGGATTGAGTAGAAAACAGAAACGATAAACTGTATAGAGTGTACGGAAACGAAAGCAAATAAAAAATGTGTATCAAAGAAGATGCAAAAACAGCAATTGGTACATTCAGACAAACATACATAAATGTATGTGCATATGTGTCTGTACATACATATAGAACAGATGGATTCTCTTCAGTTTATGACTTGAAACTACAAAATACTGACTATGGTAATTTAAAAAAAAAAAAAATTAAACATAGAAAAATTAAAAGAACCTTATGAGAATAAATTAAACTTTTTTTTTTAATAATGATATTCACCGTATTTGCTAAACAGAACGAAGATACTGATAAATACATATGTTTTATGCATCAGGAAATGGGAAATATAAAATAAACATAATCAGCATCAACGGAAAGTGTACAAGATTTGTTTATTACATTGCCCCCCTTCGAGAATTTATAGGAGCACGTGGGCAGACAAATTAGAAAAAGGACAATAAGCAAGAAGGACATGTTCAAAGATCGTATTGCAGCAAATTGGCAAAAAATAAAATTGCATCGGAAGTAATAGAAAATCTTCTTAATTCTAATTCGTCGTTTACAAGCCCTAATTAGAGTAAATGGAACCCGCATAAAGTACTGAAAATATTTTTGCATCACTTAGAATATAAGTGACGCCAGAAATGTGGGGTATTTTAAGTTTTCTGACCAAAACTTTTGTTGTTGTAAGAATTTTCTTTTCAAAATTTAATATTTTTTTCTGAAAAACAAATATATTTTCATATTTTTCTAAATCACGATTTTCTGTATAAATAGCATTTTAATTTACGTAAAGGTTTCTTTTTGCGAAAATTCATAAAAGTTAATAATTAAACAAAATAACTGGCGCTAAAAAAAGGCTAAAGACTATCTAATAAGAAAGTTCATGCATAAAAGCAAACAAAGTTGACATCTACATACATATGTATGTATGCACTTACATACAAAAGCGAGTATTTGTGCACGCGCGTGGATAATTATAATTTTTTATTGTCTTCTCTTTTTTTTTTTATTTTTATTTTTTTTTATTCAGTGTGTGCCCAATATCTCCACGTTTGGCCAGCAGTATTGAAACGGTGTGCAGTGAAACCGGTTGTGTGTAGATCTATTTGAATATTGAAATTTGAATAACAAAATATTAAAAAAAAATAACACTAAACTATAGTCAAATATATTTGCCGTAGATTAAAATATTGTTTGTGTTTTTGTGGTACCCAAATGTCTGTGTTGTTTGTTGCTTTAGAACTGATGCGCATGTGTCTCTAACACAAGTCTCGTGAATACTGGTAAAGTCTACACACGAGACCGAACCAAAACAAAACAAAAAAACTCACCACAGAGTACGATCCTCAAGCGGTTTGACGATCGCTGATAGCTGCTTGTGTATACGTGACTGTTGTATATAGAATTGCTATAAAACATTTGGTCGTCTCGCTCTAAAAGCTCTTAAAGCTTTCTGTGTTTGGAATTATGTGTGAATTTTATAAATAAACACGAATGCTATAAAATGAAAAATAATCGCAAAACACATGTGTGTGTGTACGCATATCTTTTGCTAATTGCGCCTGAATTTAATTAAAACGTTAGTTGTTGGTGGCAGCAACTGTAATTTCCAACAACTGTTACACTCACGCTGTATGCCGGGGCCGTAATCTACTTTATTTTATTCTTATATTGTTTTTATGCATATGATTCCTTAAATATATAAAAATATTTTTCACTTTATCAGCGAAAAGCGAGAAAGGCGTGTATATACAACAACAATATGCAAACCAAAGTAAATATACGAATAACATTTTTAATATTTATTTTATTATGTTTATAATTTCGGTTATATTTTTTGTGCGCTACATTTTAACAGATCTCAATGCAGTCGTAATTAGTAATTTTTTTATTTTTATTTTTTTTTTTGCTGGCTATGTCGTCCCCCTCAAAGTAATCCCCTTGGTTGGCATCTTGGTCAAAAATTTAGAGAAAAATTATCGGCCAATAATTCCGACCTCTCAGCTCAAACGACGAATAACACTCAAATGGTATTCCTTGTTGGCAGTTTGGTCGATCCGAAGGAATTCGGAGTATATCACACCTCGATATTCGAAGAAAACTGTGAACATAAACTTGATTTTCATCTGTTTGGACCTGATTTTTTCGGCTTCGGATCACCTTTTCCACGGTCGATTGATCATCGGTTTCTGATGCGGAAGCAGACGTTTATGTTTTTCAGAAAAACAAGTGTATACTAAATACTAATTATTATTAACAGAAGCCGCTCGACCTTCCCAAGTGACATCTCTTCGCTCTATGGGCTCGAGCCAAATTTTGTCGTATTTGGGCAATCTGAAGAGCTTCAAGAGCTGCCACTTCATTCAGAAAAAACAACGTTTTGGTATGGTAAGCCGATGGAATCTTTGGCTAATCTTAGAAAATGATGTCGCGCCATGATAACCGATAATTTCACACTTTGGGCTGTTCGATTGGTCACCAAGATCGTTTGATATCAAACCTTAGACTTTTTCTGTCTGGATATGTTAAGTCTAAGATCTATGTGGATAATTTCACTACGTTTCAGGCCTCGGAGCAAAATATCACGCGTGTCATTCGCCAGTTACCAGTCGAAATGCCTGAACGAGTGATCGAAAATTAGACGTAGGCGCGGCCAACATTTGAAAGAGATAATCTTCAAAAAATAAATGCCAAATAATGTGTTTTCGAATAATAATAAACCTTCTCCATTATATTTGAAGTTTATGTCTTTTTATGCCCTGAACAGGGTATATTAAGTTTGTCACAAAGTTTGTAACGCCCAGAAGGAAGGATCGGAGACCCTATAAAGTATATATTTCTGTATATAAATGATCAGTATGTCGAGCTGAGTCGATTTAGCCATGTTCGTCTGTCTGTATACATATATACGAATTAGGCCCTCAGTTTTTGAAATTGTTTGAAATTTTGCAAACGTCATTTTCTCTTCAATAAGCTGGTCATTTGTCGGAACTACCGATATCGGTAGTATATAGCTGCCACTATAACATATAGCTGCCATACAAACTGAATGATCGGAATCAAACGCTTGCATGGAAACGTTCCTCATTTGACGATATATCTACACGACAGTCGGGTCTACGACCGTTCCCACGACAGTCGGGTCTACGAAAACCGGAACGGACCCGGATTTTTATCCGGCCAAGGACTATTAACTCGGCAGAATTCTGCCGTTACAACAACAACAACACGAATTTTTTTTATGAGTTACTGTTCATAGAACAATACGTAATATCGGAAGAAATGGTTGAGATCGGCTCACTATAGCATATATGTAGCTGCCATATAAACTGAACACATAGTTACTAAAAGAGATGTTCCTGTGAGGGGTATATTAGCTTCGATGCAGCCGAAGTTAACGTTTTTTCTTATTTCTTTAAAAAATTAGTGAACCTGGAAATGTACCACCCTTTATATTGAGTAGTGTAACGCTCTTCCCAGAGTATCGACCACTATGTACTTAATTTATTGATTAAATAATATGTATTTACTGATACTGCTTATCTTCTTCTTGAGAGCATACCAAATGAAATTGCTTTGTGTGTTTAGTCTCATTCTTGCGACTATTCGTGTGTTGGAAAGTTCAGAGCTTCGCCTTATCATCCAATTAATACAATGGGTGTACAGAATTAAGTATATAACTGTATGTATGTACATTTATTACATATGCTATATACATATGTGCGCATACTTTATTACATGCTTACGAGTACCTTACCTCCAGGTTGTTTATTTACTTTGCACTTATTGTTATCTCTTGTTTTGCATGCTTATCTGCAGTGCTGTTTAATTTGTGCGTGTCAGAATGCATGTGGTGTTGAAAAAGTGTTGGAAGAAACTCAGGCACTCATTTTGTTGAGTTATAGCAAAAGATTTATACAAGACTCCTTTTTCAAACTATGGAATATCTGCAAAATATACGATGGTTTTGAGCCTACTTTGCTGGCTGATTTCTGTCTTCCTCAATTGATGCGTTAGCGAAGCTATATTCTCCTATGAACACTTCTTTGTCTTACTGCCACGAGAATCTTTTGAACTGTGCCAGTGGATTAAAATTTTGCCACTAGACACTCAATTGTTGATCTGACAGGACGATTATTACGACCATAAATTGGACGTAAGTAACGCTCTTAAAGTTGAGGCCACTGATTCCAAATTTCGGTAGTAAATTTTAACAATTTCGACTCTTTGTTGGAACGTATATCTTTTCATGATTAAATGTAAAACCGTTAGATTCTTATGTGTATAATCTCTGCTGACATATTGATCTTTATTATATTATTTTTTCTTCTTCGTAACTTCAGTAAATGCCTAATTATTTTCAGAAATTTGTTAATGCAGTCCAAAACAAAAAAGTATGATTTTCAAGTATTTAGAAAACGTATAAGAATTGCTAAGCAACCAAAATAGTGTGACATTGTATGTGATTCGTCAAATCGTTATTGATGTTTTTTTCTAATGTCTTTTACTTGCTTCTTTCTGTCCTTTAAATTGCAATTTCCGGCATAACCATAATTATAAATACCGCTATGCGTCAAGCGCCAAAGCAAGGTTTCCATTTCGACTACGTGCCTCCGAAAGTCACACCATCGGCACTCGGCGCTGCTAACTCGTCGCCGCGTCGTACTTGAACACAATTACCGAATTAGCTGCAGCGTCTACCGCATCTGCCTGCCTTCTATACTATGTACCAATTTACGCTTATTGTATTGTAGTTAAATTTCTTCTGGCTAATTTGCCGACGTGACGGCGCTCACTTTCTCAACGAGGCTTAAAGTCCTTGGACAAACCACATGAATACGCACATATGTATGTATGTACGTGTCATTATATTTTATTAAAAATATCTGTACGCATGACTGGGCTCACATTGCAAAAGATTTACGAATCATATTTGGGTCGCTCGCTGCTGTGATTTCGTTTTTTTTATAACATAATTATTTTTTATATTTTCTTGTTTTTATTTAATATAGAAATCTTTCTTGTATATTTTTGCCAAAGCAATTAATTTGCAATATTTTTAGAAATAAAAATTGTGAGTTGTTTTTGTGATGGAATATTTAAACATACTACCATCTGATCAAGTTTGGCCTAGAGCATATTCTCGTATTTTATTACAAATCTTGATTAGCACCTTGCAAATAGACTCCTCAGTCAATCCAATTGTCAAAGTCTTCACGAATTTTCCATGCACTTGTTATAAATATCGTCTGGGATGTCCTTTAGTTCCCTTTTCCTTCATTCGCTTGATTTTTGGACGGTTTCGATGTCATATTTATAAACCCACCCATGTTGTATTTGTGGTGTTAGCGGCAGAATCCTGTCCGGCTCCGTTCCAGTTACGTAAACCAATCTTGGGAACGGACCCGCGCCTCGTCACCAGTAATGCTTGCGTTTGATGAATGTAGGGTTCTTAAATACGTTGTCATGTACCTCTGTTGCGACCTCTATTCGATTAAGGTCTTTTCGTCAAGATTCCTACCTAAAACATTAACCAAAATATGTTGAGACGATAGATAAGAAATATTGAGATCCTTCTACTTTGTCTCTGATGCCAATATAACAATTTTCAAGCACTGTTTTTATAACTTTCTCACTACTTGTGTTCGTTATAGAGTTCTCAAAACACTTCAGCAAAATTTTCAAGGATTTCGTAGCCGCCATTCCATTGGAAGCACAAAATTTCAAGCAAACTGATCCAGCGAGTTCATGGATTTGGTAAAAGTGCCGAGCCTTTTCCACGCCAGCTGCCCAATGACTCTTAAGTTGATGCATTGAGCACCGTGTTATATCCATCGGGCTAAAAACAACCTTGAAAGAGCTGAATGACCTGGCGCTAAGCTGCGCATTGTATCTTCAGCTGCTAGGCGGCTTTTCTGCCTTATAATTTCCTTCTATTTTTATTTGACACTCAGATGATGTTAACTGGGTACTGAGGGTCTAATTATAGCCTCTTTGCATAAGCTTACGCAATGTCACTTAGTTTTGGCGTTACGTATAGCCTTAGTTGCCGCTTGGCTATCCAATAGAAGGTTTATGCACTTCCTCCGTAAGCCCACAATTTAGGCCTGAAAGACTGTGTTGTAGTCATTTAGTTTGAAGCTACTGTAAGGGTTACTACAGAAGAAGACCGCTCCTGTTTCTATTTCAATTTCAGCCTTAGATCCGATTGACTGAATTTCTTGTCAAAAGACAGATTTCTGTTTTCTCTGTATTGACAGTGAGACCATGACGTAAGTCTGAAGGACCCTTAGGGGCGGTATAGGCGATTAAGGTTAATTCCTGCACAGGGGACAGCGAGGTCGTCCTCAAAATAGAAAACTATAAAGTTATTCATGTCGATTGGAATTATTAATTCATTGCTGAAGATGACCCAAAACAAGGGGGATAGGATGTCTTCTCCTTGGCTGAGCAGATATATATTATATGCTGTGTTCAAACTCTCTCCCTTTGTCGCTCCCTCACCCGCAATCTTCAAGTCTGTTGCCTTGTCTGAGCACAGAAGAGTGGTATGAATATAATAACACAAACAAAAATTAATTTTTGTGACTTGTGCGTACTTATTCTATGATCCACCACTGTACAAATGCAGCCTGAGGTCTCTTTGTGGCTTTATGAATTTTCTTATTACTTATATAATAGGTAATCTAGACATGTTATTGTTGTTGCTGCAGTTTTATTTGTTGTACTTTATTTAATCTGTTGTATACATATTTTATAGTTGTTGTAGTTGCATTTATTTCTGTAATTGGAACGCACTGTGCGCAGCTTTGTCCGTCCAATTGCAATGCAAAGCAGCTGAGTGCAACGCACGGCATAGACGCACACACCGAGAGACACAATTCAAACAGGGTTTTGCATAAGTATTTGTCTGCAACTTATGATCATTGCTGCGAGATAGCGAGACAGATATGTTACTTGCGCACAAATTGAATTGAATTCATTTGCTAACGTGACCCGTGATCAGTGAACGCAATTGAAGTGCAGCTTTTCGCCTTGGCAATTTTTTACAAATCGCAAATTGCAAATAGCGAACACATACACACAGATATCTTAAAAAAGTGCTGAAATTGTGAAAATATATTTTTAACTCTGTGAAAACATATGCTAGAAGTGTCTATTGGTCGCGTGAGCAATTGCCAACGTATGTATGTATGTGTGTGTGTTTTGCATTCAAATTCACTTTCGCGTGCATTTGTATCGGCTGTGATAAATTTGTTGTTTATTTTGAATGCTAGAAAGTGAAGGTCGTTAGACGACGCCTTTTATGTCGCCCGCAATCGTACGATGTCGAAAGGTAAACAAAAGCAAGTTCTATATGTATGTATGTTTTTGTAGTATAAGTAGATTTATTATTACATTTATTGAGTATTTTTTTATTTTAAGAAAGCTTGCAAATGCTGCAATTGCCTAAAAATACATATTTCTATGCAAGAGCTCGAAAATTACTCAGTAGTTATTTCGAGTTTTAGCCCTGAAGCTAAATTTTTCGGAACAGAGTCCCATGGTCTCGACTTAGGTCGTTTAAGGGTTTAGCGGTAGTCAGAATTTTCAAAAAATTAATTTTTTTTTTGCATTTTCGTTAAGTGTAATATCTTAAAAATATTCTCTGAAAATTGCACGTTGATCCGATAATTAGTGTTTGGAGTTATTCGACAAATAACAAAGAGCTAGTGTGAAACTTTAAACGCGTTTTTCTCAAAACTATGTTTTTTAAACTGGGACAACTGTAACTCGAAAACCGCTATGCGGATTCTAATGAAAATGAAAGATATACAATTTTTAGAATACATAATAAACTCGGGACTGATTGAAGGATCTTTTTTTTTCAAAAATTTAAATTTTTTAAGACCAATTAACTATTGATTTTTTCGTAAAAATTTAGAAAAAATATCCTGAGCCCGCCATTTTGTTAATTTTGAAAAAATCCTTCGATCAGTCCCAGGATTATCTATTTATAAAACTAATTTTTTCTGTCCGATTGATTTTAGGTGCATCTCCAAGGACTTATGGTTGTCATCGCAAGTACCTTTTTTAGGAACGGGGTCAACACAAACAACTATAACTTTGGAAATTAATTTTTTTTTTTAATTTTCGTGACTTCAAGTCAGCACATTCTATAATAATGCCATATTACTACCTTTGTAAAATAATACGATTTGATAGCAAAAAAAAAAAAAAATACTGAAATTGTAATTTAAGGCACTATCCTTATACTAACAAAAATGGGTTCTTCTTCTCTGAAACATCAGGTTAAATCTTAGGACTTAGTCAATTCAATGTACTTGTTCTCGATCCGAAGATTTTCGCACTAATCGGGGCTCTCTTGGAAACAGTTATTCAAGAAATTGGCTCAAAAGCCGTGTTTAATGAAGTTTTTACAGAAATTCGATGTATTTTCCCATAGTTTCACAATAAGTTTTCAAGATTAAGTGATTTATGAGGGCTCTTGAATGTTCTAATCCTTCAAAACATTTGAATAGCATTGCTTTAACTCAAAGTATTTACTGTCACAGCTTCTACATATAATAATTTACTTTTCGAAAATGAAATAGAAACTTTTCTTGACGTTGTCTTCTTAAATTATTGTCAGATAACTCAAGTATTTCCTACTTAAGCAGCAGAGTAAACAGCAGTAAGAGCAATAAAAAACTGTAAGACCGACGATTGACATAAACAATCTGACATATTTTAGACTGAGCGACGTGAAAAGAAAAAATCATTTGTCATAAGTCGTTTATAAGTCAAAACGTGTCATTTTCGCAATCATCTTTACAATTTTGTGACAAAAAAGTACCCAGATAATAAAAAATAAAAAATATTTGCATGTCAAACTCATAAAAGGTGGGATCAGAATTCGCATGTTCGAAGAGACCTGTTTACAATACTCTTTTTTAAAAGAAAACTCAGCTTTATCGGGACGAGTTGAGCAAGAACACATTTCATACTCAAAATATTCATCAAAATCATTTGAACGGACTTGCGAGAGATGTCGAGTTCTCTTGTCATCTCTCTCACACTTGCCTGATTATTTTCAAGCACTATATCCTTCACTTTTTTAATATTTTCATCAGTTGAAGAGGTCGAAGGTCGTCCAGAACAGGACATGTCTTCAACGACTCTCGACACTTTGAAGGCTTTGCACTACTCGTAGGCTTATGTTTTTGATAAAACAGTATTACCGCAAGCCGTGTTAGAAATACAAAATTTTAGACAAATTCTTTCTTCGATATTTTTATCCATTGTAAAAATTTCAATGCAGTACTGAGGTGTACCGAGTCTCAATCTGACACATCAACCATAACCTCAACCAAATGCCTTAAAAACAAAAAACATCGAAAAAGTCTTATGTGATATAACAGCATGAAATTCAATAAATATAAAGTCTTTACTCCACCCAGCAACGCTGATATTCGGCGTTTTCATAGAATTTTATGCGAAATATTGCATTTGCCTTATTAAAATATTTTCATCTACGAGATAATGTATTCTACAATATAAACCAAGCCGTTTAAACAAAAATCAAGTTAATTACGCCGATTATGAGGATAATAACTTCTACTAAAAAAATTCTCGTATTTTGTGAAACGAGCAAATAAAAATCAGAGAAATATGTATTAACTTTAGGCTAATTTTCATCAATTTTCAATATAGTCCACTTCTAGTAATATCTTAGGTTGTCAAAAAAGTCTTGCGGTATTTTTTCGTCGCATCGGGTCATGCTATACCTTTGTGGAAAGCTCATTTCACACATGTTTGATTGATTGTCGTTTCTTTTAAGTCGTTCGTGAGTTATAGCGTCGCAAATATGGAGCAAAATAAAGAGAAAATACGGCATATTTTACA
>NW_017535086.1:278208-293854 GCF_001853355.1 Bactrocera latifrons
AAAAATTTTATTGTTACAAACATATACTATTAACAAAGAAATTCTGAAATTTTTGGCAAAAACTATTTTAAACCATGGCCATTGCGACGCCATTTCCGGTGATGCCTCGGAAAAATATGCGCCCGTGTCCGAGGATCATCTAAAGTGAAAAAAGTGTTTGAGTTAAAACTTAGCTTAGAACTTGGCCGAAATAAAAACTGGAAATTGAATTTTTGTCAAAAATTTTTACAAAAAGATTAAAATTTCAATGAAAATTTGTCGACAACATTTTTTTCAAATAGTTGTAATTGAAAAAAATCCTTCGTCCAAGTCTTTAAGAATTGTATCACAAAGACCGGTGTAAAATTTCATGAAGAACAATCGATTAGTTCGCGAGAAATCTTGTCAACCGACTTCAAAAACACAGTTTCGAGAAAAACGCGTTTGGAGATCGCGCACTTAGCCTACTTAGCCTCGAGCGCTCAAATTCACAAGGCTGTATCTCCGAAACAATTACTCGGATCAACTAGACATTTTAGGACAATATTGTAGAGGTGTTGTAGAATTTAATAAGAAATAATAAAAAAAATCGGTTTTTTTAAACCCGTGAACCCATATAACCCCTTAACCGACACTATTCGCTAAATTTTACCCACAAGGACTTTTATTCTTCCCAAAGCTTAAAAAGTGGCACGCTGCAGAAAGATTTCAGCAAAATTGGGAGGCGCAGATGGAAATATAACGCTTGTTTTGAAGTTCTTTCAGCGTCATACTCTCAAAACCGGAATCGAAATGTTCGAAGACCGTTATAAAGTGAGACTTCGTCAAAGATAAACCCAATATTTTTGTTAAAAAAAAAAAAAATTGTAGCATTATCAGACCATATATTATACTTTTAATTTTGTGAAATATTCCTGTCCTATGTATTGTAGAACCATGTATGTACTTCTTTGTTATTGTTGTTCAAAATTGGCTTTTGTTCTACTGTTACAAAAATTACTCTTGAAAGATTGATATACCACTTTGTTAACGAAAACACAGCAAATTGCCTGTTTCGCTCGCATGTGATAAATATTACTTTTTTCGCAACTCCAACAGACCGGGTTTCTAGAACATATTTGTCCATATGAGGTGGAGAAAGAGGTGAAAACCACTGTTACATGGGTCGATCAGTATTATTTCCACACACACACACACTTTCACTTTCCTCCACAGCTTATCTATGATCTTTTGAAATTAAAAATATGCCACTAATATTCTGGTGTGGGCATACTGTTGTTGTTTGCATGCCTGAGTGCATTCCGTGGGCGATTTTATCAAGCTCACCGCAGGCGTTCTAACCGCAATTCCCCGATCGGCAAAAATTATAAAAATAAAAATTAAAATTCTTGTGCTTGTGTATGTTTTCATTTATTTATTTATATATTTATATATTAAAGTTATCTAAAGTAAGCACACACATGTTTACATATCTGCATATGCATTTAAGTGTGCGCTTGTTAAATTAAGTCAACATGGCCGCCTATAAAGTTGCTTTAAAATATCAGTTGCAACAATATTAGCTAGCAGTACATATTTGTGAGTGTGTTTGTACACTTACTTGCTTTTGTATGTGTGTATGTATAGTATATTTTAAAATTATAATTTCTTTTTATGATAAACTGAACTGCGTAGTTTCGGATTTTCGCTGATAAGCTACTGATGTGTACAAAAAAAGTATTATAAAAAACAAAAATAAAATCGAAAAAATTATATTATTAATTTGAATCACAATCAATCGCTTTTATGTTAGTCACTTCTTTTTTGGTTGTCAGTCCTCTTGCCAGCTAATGGTAAACAACTTGTCATTTGCATTTATTTTTTATGGCCACCGCGCCAAAAAAGCATTTGCTTGTAATTATAAATAAATTTTAGTGCACAAGTATTTGTGTACCAAAATTTTATGACTTTTTTTTTGACATTGTAATTATTGTTGAACATTTCGCTGTTTATCGCAAAATTATTTACAATCGAATTTACATTTTAGTTTGTAAACATGGCAAATTTATGCTCAAACTCTTGTTTACACATTTTTTTCTGAAATAAATTTTGTCAATCCATGCGATTTTTGTTTACTGTTACCTATTTTTTTATAGAAAGCATAATATTTTTAAGGTATTTTGTTTTTTTGTAAATTAAATAAATAGAAAAATATTATTCTAAAAGTCTAAATTGTATTAAAAAATGGAGACCGTCGTTGACTAGTTCAAGAATGACTGCTAGCATATATATAACTTAAAACAAAAATATTTCTCAATTACTACTATGAGCAAAAAATTTTACGGTTTTCTTCACAATTTTAAAATTATTAATTTCATTCTTCCAAATCTATGTCGTCTCCCTTAAACTAATCCCCTCTTGGCCACAATACACTTGTGCCAACGTTTATCCCAATCCTCGAAACAGTTGTTGAAGTCAATTTCCTGAGTAACCTTCAATGCGTTTAGCGATTCACGTTTAATGTCTTCAAATGACTCAAAACGGTTTCCCCCGAGCTGTCGTTTGAATTTGCTGAATAGCCAGAAGTCACTTGGCGTATACGGTAGTTGCAGCGCGTTATTGGTAGAAAATTTGTCGGAAAACTCAAGAAGAATCAATGCAGTTTACGACGGCGCGTTATCGTGGTTCAAAAAAAAAAAAAAAAAAAAAGGAGTTGCTGGCCCATAATTCCGATCTCTTTTTACTTACAAAAAACTTCACATAACACTCACAATTGTATTTCTTGTCAGATTTTGGCCGGTCGGAGTGCCCCAAACTTCGATAATCGAAGAAAACTGTCAACATAATCTTGAATTGAATTTTGTCCTGCTTTGACGTGTTTTTTCAGCTCCGGTTCATCTTTGCTACGGTATTCGGTCGATTGATCGTCTGTTTTTGGGCCGTAAGCATAGATCCAAGAGTCATCGCCATACGATGACTACTAATTCTGGTAGTCGAAAAAATTTAGTGATTTTGGTAACAATCGTGCTTTAACTTTTCTCAGACCCAATCGATCTTTTCAAATGGTTTCACTGATCCTTCCGATATGCCAGTAAGATCTCTGATTTTTAATCGTCGAGAAATTTGATTCCGACACATAATTTAAAGGAACTTCTTGATTGAATAATTTCACGCTTCGTAAAAGTCGTCGAATGCACTGTACAGGGTTTGTCCTGAAAGTATACGACTGAGTCGATTAAAAAATGTATTGAACCAATCGCTACAATTTTTTAAAATCTTTCAAAATAGACTCCTTCTGCGTCGATGCAGCGCTGCCAGCGCGATTTCCAAGCATTAAAGATGTCACGTAAGACATTTTCTGGAATGTCGGACCCGATTGAGTTTCTTAAGGACTTCCACGTAAAACTTGGCGTTGACAGTTTGTCCAGGAGGAACAAATTCATGGTGAACGATGCCCTTGATGTCAAAAAAGACTGAGCATCGTTTTCACTTTGGATTTGCTCATTATGGCGTGACCTCTTCCCGGCCCTCCTAATATATGTGGTGATCCAGAGGTACTGGTTTCAATGACCTTTTTTTGACAGATCACGCGTGAGTCGCATGAAGTTGTCATATTATTTTGGTTCATTCTTTGTCATCATGAAAAGACTTATGCTTCAACAACGTTTGCAAGTCGTTTAACTTTATAACCAAAATTCAAGAATATTCTTTCGAATGATAATAAATATTCGCCATTAAATTTAAGGTTTTTGTGTTTTTTTTTTTTCTTTAAAAAATAGCGAACCCCGAAATTAGTAATTTCCAATTTACCAAGTTTTTGAAGGTGGGATCTTAGACGTACATATGTGTCCTGTGAATACTTTTTGTCTAAGAAGCTTTTTGGTCGGTCGACCTTAGTAGTGTTCCAATACCTGAGGGTTTCCATGTAGTTAATTGGTTCAAGCATTTTAGGCGTTTCTGATAGCTCCCGAGCGGGCCAGTGTACCTTCTATTCTGGCTACCTAGATGATTTTACTGAATTATCCACTGACGATATAGTTATTGCCTTTTTACATCACTTGAGGCAGTGAATGTAAGGGCTACGTATAGTTTCAGTCAGTTGACCATGGTACGCAGCTTTTAAATAACTTATTTATGTAACTAGAAACACGAAATTTCGCAATATTTTGTGACTTCGTTAAACTAAAATTGCTTACAGAACTCATTTACATGAACACCGCCGATGACTAACTGCAAATATTTTTGTTGCAACCTTATTATATGTATAATATAATTGTTTCAGTTAATTATTTCATTATCATTACTTGCACAAAAATGACGAGATTTTCATTGTTCTTTATCTCACAATTAAATAATTTCTTTCTTCCTTGACAATACAAGCTTGTAATAGCCTGTTTCCATGAAAGAACGTGACTGGCGATTAATTGTTTCATAAATATTGTTTTATGACACTAAGAGTGGACGAAATTGCACCCATAAACGAAAAAAAACAATAAAAAAACATTTGCAAAATCTATGGGTACTTCAGCACCTGACACTTCCGTCATACCGGTGCATTACTGAACAAGTACGTTCCCACGACATAAAAATAGCGCAAGCCAACAGTACAGGGGTCTGTTGCGATGTGAGATTTTTCCCCCTTCGGCTACTCCCACACGGCTGTTGTCTGCTGTACGTCGCTGAGTGTTGGCCGCCTGTCGAATTCACTTAATTTTCCACATTGTCATCGACATCATTTCGTACATATGTATATTATTATACACATGTTCAGTCGTGTAAATGTTTATAGTATCTATCTTTTTTCTTGTTTTTTGATATTTGTTGCTTTAATTTTCGCAGTCATTCCTGCCACATACGTTGGCTCCATTCCAGCGAACGTTACACTGCTCAAAAGTCTCTCGTTTTCGTTCGGTTCGCATAAACAGTTTTACATGCTTTGTATGCAAGCACAAGCCTCTATTCTGCTAATATCATCTGCATCCGTTGGGGTTTAATCATGTCCATAAAATGGACATACATATATATATTGTATCTATTTCGATTATCTCATTGAGGCGCGTACCAACAAACAATCTCGTAAATTATTTTAAAAATAAATTTTGCTGCAGGAAAATAAGAATGCCTTACTTAAATTAGAAAATATAAATTTTCAAATATGCGAAATCAACGAGCGTGGGCGATTCGGCGCGCGTCACGGCCGTTGTTTGAGATATTTTTGAACCGACTTGTGCGTCTTCTGCAGACTTTAGTGCGTTATACACTTTCGTTTCTCTGATATTAATTTGTCTGTCAATCTGTTTCTTTTAAAAAATTGTGTATTGTGTATTTTTTCAAGGGAGCTGTGTATGAGTGAAATACAGGGGTCAACTGTTGACTCAATTAGTTTTTGGGACTTTTTAATATGTCTTTTTAGGTTATTCGGAAACTGCATATCTCACAAGTAGCCCTTAGTTCGAATTTCAAGATTTTGAATCTGCTCTTATTAATTTCGGTATAAGCAGCTATAATCCCTATATCTCCGAGAAATGAAAGACCTTACCACCACCGAATCAACGAAGCTGTAAATTAATTCCGAAAAGGCGATTTTTATAATTTTAAATTTCATGAAATTGAGAAGTTGATCTCTCGACTGGTCTTTTTATATCCTCCCTAATCCCTGTTATGATGGTAAGAATTAGATAACTTGTTATAGAGGTCATCCAACGGTAGGCCCAGGTCCATAGAGAGAGGGGTGTTAGACATTAGAGTTAACAGTCATCCTCGATTCTCGCGGCAACTCGAACTCTTCGTCTGCAATGGGTGGTGATTTGTCTCCAAGTAGAGGGAATCGGTGAAGGTGTTAATGGTTCCCCTGTGAATGGCGGTCAGTGTATGTCTGAGTTGTGTTTGTTGCGTCCGAAGTCTCGTTGGCATATTGACGCTCCTAGGAGGCGGTTCCGCTCCAAGAGGTGGCTGCAGGGACGATTTTTGTGAAAGCTAAGTGATCAACACCTACATGACGTAGGCTGTTGCAAGTGAACTTCTTTGAAAATATTGATAAAATAATAAATATACATAAATAAAGTACCACCCGAATTGATCACTAACTTTAGAATCTTATTCCATCCACGAAGTTAAAGATTTACCCCATTATTATTATTATTACCCCAATAATTTTGTTGTAGCGATAGAAAACATTCCTGAAGTGATGGTGCCGAAATGACAGTCCCTTTCCCGATCAAAATCTGGATCCGTTTCGGTAACTTAGACCTGATTGTCATATTGACGTGGAAACGATTCGTTTATTTCGTTTAAGATAACTTGTGGTCTTAGACTTTTTTTGTAGTTCGTAACCGGATATTCTACAAAAGATCGTTTTTCTATCTGAAAATTTTTAGATTTTATAGAGTTTCGAATGGTTAAAAACAGAAACTATTTATTGTCTATTACAATTTTTGTTCTCTCTCTCTAAATCTCGCGGATCCAAATCTGGTGATAACGGTGGTTTATCGGTGGTATTCATGACGTTTTTTTTCCCTTTAAATTCAGTCATAATGGTATTCTTTTTCAAAAAAATTCAGCTTTATCGGGACGAGTCGAACAAGAACGCGTTTCATACTTAAAATATCCACCAAAATCATTCGAACGAACTCGCGAGAGATGTCGAGCTCCTTTGCCATCTCTCTAATACATTTCTGACGATTCCACCTTCACTTTTTGATTACTTTCATTAACGATCTCTCGGCCGTCTTTGAATCTTTCAAGGATTTCGCACACGAAATTCGGTTAGAAATACAAAATTTTTGTCAAATTGTGACTGTGGTTATAGGATGCACCAAAAAGCCAGCCCGGCTTTCGTTGCTTTATTTCGTGTATATGGTTCCTTCAGCGAATGTTCGTTTGCCCTCGTTTACAAGATTGTTATCCTACCATCAAATTGCAATCCAATAATCCATTTATCCAATAATCTTGTTGTATAATTGTTTGAGAGCTTACCCTGTAGGTAAAGCTTGTCTATTTCGCACACACATACATTCCTCTATAATGGATGTTAATTTAATGTGTTCATCTAATTTCTATGCTTTTATCTTAAATATTTTGTGTTTTTTCCTTTTCTTTTTATTTTTTATTTATGTATGTAGTACATATCTCTGTGTGCTTTCGGCACGTTTCGCTTTATCGTCAGATTTTCACCGAAGTTTCTTTTGATCCGTACTGTACCGATACTTTCTACATGCAAATTTTCGTATTATTTCAAAGTAAATATAATAAAAATAAATGCTTTGCTGATCTCACCAGCCTTTTAATATAATATTTGTTTGCTTACTGTTGAACAACTTAAAGTTTAACATCTATTCTAAATTTATTATAATTTATTAATGAAATCAGATTTTCTATTTGATTGCGTAACGCAGATTATTTGCATTTGGCGTGCATCTGCCGGATTAGAGTTATTTTTACAATTAATTTCAGCTTGCTGACGTTTTTTTCACAAGCATGCTAATTAATGGCTCATACGAAAATTCATACACAAACAATAATATTGGATCTAGTGACTGCTAATTCTTAATTTACATTTTCAACTTATGCACTTTTGTTTATTAAAGATATTTGCAGTTTTTAGTGTTGACTTTTTGAGTCAAAACTGCAATTAAAAGTTGTTTTACACAAACACATGTGCAATATCTCATCGATGTTTGTAGCTTAGTGCTCTCTGTTTTGCTTCAAAGCCGGCGTTTTGCACGCATACATTCACAAGTTTCTTAGTGTGTGTTTGGGTTGACAGCTGCCACCTTTTAGTTGGCTTAAGCAGACCCACTTCTGTACATACCTACTCACACGTATGTATGTGACAACTATGAACATTGAGAGGCCACACAAACGTCAGTCAGCCGGCTTGTTTACACCGAACGAGTTTTCGTTTCAAGTTTTATATAATGTGAGAATTTGCCGGTGCACATTTTTGCTAAAACGCAAATGCCTATCAGCAATCTGCATAGGTACATACTACAAGTACAAAACAATGTATGTGTAATGGGTGGTACGAAAGCAAGTATACATCTTTTTTAAGAAAAATATTTCTTTGAGTATATGAATAATTTTTGAAAATTATCTATTTTGGATTATTTTTTGCGCGAATGATTGAAGAAATCTATGAGCGCTTTGAGCGCACTTATGAGAGCTGCCATCGACTTTAACGCCAGGGTGGGCAAAGAAGGTATCTTGAGCATAACGATAGATAAATTTAGCTTCCATGATGAAACATCCCCAAATGTGTTGAGGCTTATCGACTTCGACGGGGCTCGAAATATGGTTATCTGTAGTACTTGATTCCAGAATAGAAAAATTCATCGAGCTATACCTGGCTGTCTCTCCAACCGGATTGATCATGTTGTGATAGATAGAAGACACGTCTCCAGTGTTTTAGACGTGCGTATGCTCCGAGATCCTAACATTGACTCGACTGACTAGCTTCTTGCACCCGCCTATATGCAGTATTCTTGCTCTCTGAGAGCACTCCTCAACAATTCGGTATAAGTTAACTGTGGGAAGACATTTTAAGCTTCTTACAAACGAAAACATTGGTGGGCCGTGTCGCAGCGGAGAGAAAACAGACGGTAGGCAGTCTATCGACCACAACACATGCGGGATGGGGTAGATACCAAGAGGTGGACGCATTTGCAGACAGAACAGACAGAAAAGAGAGAGGTCGAAATACGAGAGTACGAAGAGCTTGACAAGCTGGCTGACAGGCGTAATGCTACGAAAAGGATAGGTGACTAACAGAAAAAATTTCATTGCAAGAATATTTCGTTTGATACTGTACTACCCAGTATAGTATAGTATATGAAAAAACATGAATTTTTATGTGTTTACTATTCATTTAAAATATATTATATGTATGCGTATGCATTTGTACATAAAATATGTTCTGAATTCCTAAGTATCTACATCAACCATCCATTGAATTACAATTAACAATTTTGCCTCTCACTTTAGTGCTGTGAGATGTAAACAGGTACAGTATGTGCAAATATTAACCACACATATTTATATACATACATGTATATTTGTACATACTTCAATTTAGTTGTTATACAACTACACTTGAGAGCGTGCCTTGTGGTGTTGGCATCACTTTGAGGCCGGCGCTCGCTTGACTGCGCAGCAGCAGTAGGCAGCGCGCTCCCCGCTGGTTATATGAGCAATTAAAAAGCACGTTTTTTGCATTGTGTATAGTTTCTTATATTTTTCAGATATTTTTTTTTTATTTTTTCCTTTAGTTTTTCTCTTAGTTTTTTCATTGTTTTCATGCTACCACATTCGTTTACAAAACCGTGTTGTTTACGTTCTGAAAGAATTTCTTAGGTTGTTATACTCTTGCAACATGTTGCTACATAGTAGTATAGTCTTGTTTACCTACCGGTACCGCCACGTAGTATCTAAAACTAAGCGAGATAGAACTATAAAGAGTTATAATGTTCATGATGAGATGAGTTGAAATCCGGGTGAGTGTCTGTCTGTCCGTCCGTCCAGACATCCGTGCGCAAGCTGTAACTTGACTAAAAATTGTGATATCCTGATGAAACTTGGTATGTGCGTTACTTGGTACAAAATTGTACGAGTGCCATGCCCACAGAACGTCATTGACCGACTAAGTACTAAATTAAGATTTAGAACTGTTACTCACTCACTGAACTCATCACAGGGGTGGCAGAGGGAAGGGACAGCGAACAATTTTGAAAAAATGAGCTTGACGCTCCCTCTTTTTTTTGTTCAATGGAACATATCTCTTAAACAGCTAAAGCTACAACAACCAAACTTTTCTAGCGCCAATATTATAAAAACTCCTTCAGACAATGTGAAAACTGATGAAATCGGATGGTAACTCCGCTCATAACCCATATAACGGTACTGTTAAAAATTATTAAAAGTGCGACAAATAAATAAATATATACGCCAGAAGCTTTAAGTTTTAACCCCGGGTAATGGTATGAGAGACTTTGATGTAGCCGGGGTGAAAATTGGACAACAGGCGTGTCACCGCTCACTTGTAGGTAAAATCACATATCTCGAGACTCGCCAGACCGATTTCTACAAATTTGGTGAGTGACATTCCTCTGACATTCCTATGTTACTGTGTGAAAATGGGCGGAATCGGACTGCTGGCACGCCCACTTCCCATATAACAAAATTTTAAATTCCATTTGAAACTTTCATGTTCAGGTATACAAATCTACAAAACAGTTCAAGCCCCTAGGTACTGAATATATGGACCGAATGTTTATCGTCGACTTTTGCCCGAATATATCGGTTAATGCATGCACTACAAATGGATGTAGTCGAGTCAATACTTCCCTTCCCGCCTATCTAATGTAAAGGTTTACGAACTACCATGTGACTTTATACAATATGAGAGTTATCTTCATAAAATGGGGTGAAAACTCGCCCTGGAACCCCTTTTTTTACTTGAAGGTAACTTTCCTGCTTTAATCCTGGCAAGTTGCAAGAGCATAAAATGTTCAGTTATACCCGAACCTAGCTCTTCCTTACTTGTTTTTTTTATACTCTTTTCTGTTTTAAATATTTTCTACTTCGACATTTTAAAATTATTGTATTTATGTCTATTGGTAGTGTAAATTTTGTGTTTTTTTTTGTTTTTACTTTTACAAATTTCAATTTTTCTGTTCTGTTGTGTATCTGTGTTTTTGCCAATACTGTACAATCTGCTTATTATTTCATTTACATATCTGCAACCTGCGCATTTCTATGTGCATGGAAGTGTATAGTTCGGTTCCCATAGGCGAATCGTTTTTAAATTCTAGCCCTGCAACGCGTTAGGCTCAGTATCTTACTAGCATTCGAAAGCTAAACAAGTGCAAAAAGTTACCAACTTTCAAAAGTTCATGAGAATTAATCTCAAAGCAAACAGTGTAAAGGAATTTTTCACAACTGAAAGCTTAAAATTGTAATTTTCTTACAAAAATAAAAGGCCCTTGAATCAATTGAATTGCCAATAAGAAATTGTGCAAAGCTTTTGCTATTGAACTGTTAAATGTTATTCAGAACAATTCAACCACGACAAGTATTAACATAAATAATTAAAAAGCACACGCACGTGGAATTTTAAATAACGGTGAAACGTGCTGTGAATTTCGTTTGAAATCCGACAGTTTTGTGCCAATGAATAAGGAGCGTACAAGAAGGCAAGCATTTATCTTTACCGAATATTAATTTTTAGTTTGTATATGATAACTAAATAATTGTAATTATTAAAAATGGAGGAAACTATATATTTTTTTAAAAATTATCATGATTTCGGCTGAACTCTCTTGTTTTCGAATTAACTGATCAGCTTGCAGACTTGTTTCAAAATTATATGTGGGCTTATACCACCAGGCAGGGCCTTAATGCTGTTTTAGTATTATTGTAGCGGCATAAAATATTCCCCAAATATTTTTGAGGACCAGTAAGGTGTTGACGGTTCTTGTCCGTATATAATTTCAGTTTTCTAGACTCGACTGCCATGGGACAGATCCTAGGATATGTTTATTATAATAGATTTTCCATTTGTCTTAATAATATATATTCATGCCGCGGCTGATAGCCTTTCTTTATTGTTTTTTATGTCCTACGGCACCATGATTCTTCATTAGAAGATATTTTCAATTTTAACAACATTAGTTACATTAGTGTACAAGAGAGGTGTGTAGATCGGGGACAACTCCTCGCCGTCCCGGAGTTCTCAGAAATTGGGTTCACTGCTCTGCAACAACTTATAATGTGTATAATATCAATACATTGATGGAATCGTAAGCCTGCATCCATTATTGTTCCCGTGCTAATGTTTTCTCTATGGTTCTGAGTTACAATGCCTTTTTAAACCAAAATAATCTCGAAAAATTTGCAATATTTGGTAATTTTCTTGGTTAAGCTTTAAGCAAAGGACGATTGACGTCAATGTAGCATATTGACCGAAATACCTTCTGGCAACACACCAGATGCAACATGCCGCCTTAATTAAAGATATTATTGAGCTAAAATTATATTTCACCAAAGTTGACATATTATTTTGGCACTTTCTCAGCTGGGTGCTTTTGTTTTTGTAATGCCCGAACCTTCATTTCGATTTTTTATTTAGATTCTTCGAAGGTTTGTAATTAATATTTTAAGAGCTATTAAAAAAAAAATAATAATAAAACCTTCGGTTTGAGAAATTGCTTGAAGCATTTTTTTTCAAGTTTTCGGTAGGCAATATTTTATGTGATCGTATCCTAGTTTTTCTTTTCATTCGTAGGTGAGTGGATGTTTCGCCTCCAAACGGATGTTTTCTTGTTGTCTACCCAGAGGATACTTGTTCAAAGACCGGAAGTAGTGAGCCATATGTAAAAGAACTGTTCACTTTCAAGTGAATGGCGGCCAGAGAACTTTTCTCACTTGCGTGTATTCCATTCTCTTCGGCTATAACCGCGTAAGCGGTCTCTACACCAATAATAAATCAGAAGATCCTAGCTTTCTCCTTTTTCCTCCTGAAAAGAATGATCGCTGAATAAAGTGCTGAATGCCAATGTGATAATTGTAGAATTTAGTTTTAGTAAGTAATAATTATATTAATAGCGGTTTCTTAATAGTTAGTATGCATTAAAAGCTTTTCACTTGATAATAAGTTTAGGAGGAAATATAGCTGAAAAATCGATTAAATATCGTATGAATCATGCTTTTGCTTCTAAAAGCTTCGTTTATTTAACGATTCATGTTTAACCTGAAATTATCCTGAAATTAGTCAAAAGCACCTTAACCCACCCTTACCCATTTATCAACGGTCATTTCGAACATCTTAACAACAAATACTAGATGCACATAATGCCTGCATTGTAAAGCCCCATAACCTATGCCAAGAAACTCTTTTGGGGCCAATGAAATTATCTGCAACAACACATTGCTACAACAACAATTAAGCATGCTAAGTAGAGCGATTCACTTTTACTTTGATTTTCTTTTTTGCACTTTCGACAAGCCACAAGCCACAACAATAGTATCACCTTCATCAGGGGGGCCGCAGCGCTTATACAATGTGGGCTGTGACCAGTGTTAATATGGTACTTACACATGCTTACTTTTGTATATATGTATTTATATGTATTTGTATGTAAAGTACTTGGCAGCTGGCTTGGCTATTGATTTTCCTTAGAATACCGCATTTTTACCAAACAATTGAGGTCAGCGCACGCTGTTGTTGACGAATTCTGTTGAGATCATCGCAAACGTGAAAAGCTACGCGTTCGACGTGAAACGAAATTATATTATATTAATTTTCTAGACTTAATCTTCTCGTTCTTGGTAGTTATTTGGCGGAGTGTATCATCAGATTATTTTTATATATATATTTTTTTTTGTTTTTTTTTTATTACAATTTTCATTTGAATATTCTGTGCGTCATCGGCGCTGCCATAATCATTAAATTTTAATGATTAATTTTATTGCCATAATTGTATTATATGTATTTGTTGATTTCTTATCAATTTGTTCTATACGAAAATCGGTTGAGAATATTTATTCATTGTGAACAAAAAGTGTTCGAAAAAAAATTTAATTATTCATCTATATTTCAAAGTAATCATCACCGGATGTAAAACACTTCTGCCATTGATTTTTCCAGTCCTCGAATCCCTTTTCAGAAGTAGTTTTTGGTATTTCCTTCAGCTCCAAAAAACTGGTTCCACGGAGCAGCAATTTCAGTTTAAGGAACAAAAAAAAAAAAAAAAAAAACACACGGAACTAAAATCTGGTGTATTCGGTGGTAGATCGATGGTATTCATTGCGTTTTCGGCTTTAAATTGGGTCACAATCCTACTCTTGTTTGAAAAAAGAACGCGTTTCATACCCAAAATATTCAGCAAAATCATTCGAACGGACTCGCGAGAGATATCGAGCTCACTTGTTATCTCTTTAAAACTTGCATGACGATTTTCAAGTATCATATCCTTCACTTTTTAATATTTTTATCAGTTGAAAAGGTCGGAGACCGTCCAGAACGAGGCATGACGATCCCTCGACCATCTTTGAAGGCTTTGAACGACTCGTAGGCTCGTGTTTTTGAATCACACTTAGTTTTTTTTCAACAGTAGAAATAAAAAATTTGAGACAAATTCTCTGTTCGATATTTTTATCCATTGCGAAATTCGCAACATTTTCTTCAAATTTAATTTACCCGAGATATTTAATTACAATTTTCGGGTGCTTTTTTGTCTTAATGTACATGCTATATTTCGCTTTAACACCCGTTATCATGCTCTTGAGGGAGGTGAATAGGGCAAGTGCAAATATTTCGCATAAAAAAGTGCGATAATTTCCACTTATATAAATCTACATATTTGTTCATCCCATATGTTCCCACTCTTCATAATCTATCTATTTGGTAGTTGGTGCATGTTTATTAATTTGCGTCAACTGTCACGTTCTGGGCACGTGAACAGCAGCGACACCATGTCCGCTTAAGCGAATCATCGAGTAATTCGAGCGTACGATTTATTTAAATTGAAACAATAAAATTAGACGGCCAAACGACAATCAGCATCGCATGATCCAATTTTGTAAATACTCGCAAGTATGTATGTTTGTGTCCATATCCTGATATGCCAAATAAGCACCAAACAATGCATATCTAATTATTTCATTGTCGCCCACATGTGTCACTTCAAATTGTCATTAACTTGAGCTAAATTTTCATCGGTTACGAGAAATGTTACAAATTGCTTGGACATCATTTTGTACACGCACTTCAAACTATTGTGTTTCTTGTGATAAGTTTTATCTCCCTTATCTTATCACTAAAGCAAAAAAAAAAAATATATATATATTACATATGTAAATCAAGTTAAAAATGTTTGGTACTTGATTGCACGTGTACAGAAAATCGTGGTAAATAATCCACTAAGTAGAGTATACAATTTTCAGTTAGGAAATCAGTTTTTATGGCGTCAACTCCATATATTTTCTTTTAAATATTTGTCATTCAAAAAAATTCAAAATTAGAAATTCGTAATTTTTAATCAATTTTTGAGGGAGGAAAATCTGATTATTATATAATATGTAATATCTAATATAATTTTTGTCGAAATTATATTAGTTTTCTGTAAGTTGTCCGGTCTGTATGTTCCAACTTTCCCTGAAGAGTTTAGGCCAGTCTAGGTTTTTCAAAGCGTCCTCTTGTTTTGGCTCAGTCGCATTTTAGGTCCTGAAAACATTATTAAATTGGTAGAATACTAAATTAGGAATTCTTCAGTTGTACAATCTGCGTTTGGGTCAGTCAGGTGAGAACTGAAACTTTAGAATTTTTTGTTTGAATCTCCTTAGCAGATGGTTTAGTAGGTGGTACCTGAGAAATTCTCTTACGTTTTTCACCAGATTATCCGCCCAGAATATATTGTCAAAGTTAGGCCTTTTTGAAGACTAATCTATGCCTTTAATCGTAGTCGTCAGATAGTCCTGTCTATCCGTGAACTTCTTCTATTGGTTTACTAAATAAAGCTTTAAATGTATTTAATTTCTTCTTAATATTCTGATTTTTTTCTGGAACGATTGTATATATCACTAATATCTCTGTTTTATTTGCAATGCTAGTTCAGAATATCTAAGTTTCTAATACTTGGTTTTGAGTATTTTTTGTTACTAAGCTAGCTGGCTGATATTAAAAAATTCTCAAGCA
>NW_017535086.1:294253-335343 GCF_001853355.1 Bactrocera latifrons
TTTTTTTGTTACTATATATATTTTTTATTTGTTTTTATTTTTATCGTTTTTTATTTATTTTTCCATATTTATTTAGCTTTACTATTAATTTCATATTGTAAAATTTTATTCGTTTATTTACCTTTAGTTTTTCATATCGTTATTATTTATTTATTTTTCATATATTTTTGTTTAAATATTTCATATGTGTTGTATTTTTATAAATTTCTGTAAATTAATTAATATATTTATTTTTTGCTTCATTTTATTAATCGCCACTTGCGGTATTATCAATCATACAACAACTACAATTAAAGCGCACATGTTCCTCATATATTTTTGGAGTATCTCAAGTTTATTGTTATTTAAAACTGATTAAAATATTTAAATAATACCGCATTTCCGCCCGCAACTTCCTCAGCAAGCGCCATAAAGCGTAAACAATAATGCATTCGATTCGATTAATGAATGATGCTTGAAGCAAGCACTCAAGCTTTCATAATTTCAACTCACATATTATCTTATATAAACTTATGCATATAAATATATATGTGTATATTTGTATATATGCAATCTTATTTAAATACTTGTCTTATTCTATTGCAAATAGTGGAAAATTTCCAATCGCGAGCTATTTTTAGCTCAATTAAGCATGAATATGTTCGGCTCGCCCACAATTGCAACTTACAAAACAATTGTGATTTGTAGTATATAAATTTCTATAACAGGATTTGTACATGTCATACATACTTACATAAACATAGTTTGATATGTAGTGCACTTATAAGGGCTTCGTGAACTAATCAGCTTGCCAAGTTCTACACTGTTTTCCAGCGAGATAATTCGTCGAGCTAAATATAGCGTTTGTTTAGTGTTATTTGTCTGTAAATAGTAAGTCTTCCTTTGATTCGTTTTACTTTTAATTTCATTTTTTTTTTAAATTTTTTAATGTTTTTTGTTTTTTAATTTTGTTATTGTTGTTTTTTTATTTTTATTTTGTTGTTATGTATTTTATTTTGTTGTTATTTATTTTATTTTGAATTTCTTAACTTACACTTAGTAATCTTATCGCGTAATATTTTTAAATTTTTTTGGCTATTTGCTGTTGTACCCTATGTGTAAATGTGGTTACTCAAAAAATCTATACTAAATACAGTGTGTGCAAATATGTCAGAGACGTGCCTACGAGTTATACAATAAAACAAAACATTGTAGAGGAAAATTATATATGTATGTACATGCTTACATACCTACGGTTGTAGTACATATCTACTCAAATATTTGTATGTATGTGTTGCAATTTTATAACTTATTCGACTTAACGACTCTTTCTTGACATTTAACATACATGTTTATACACATAATCGCCATTGAATCGGCAATAAAAATATATAATTTATTATTATCATCGAACATGTGCAATTTGCCCATTGCTCTAATGCTAAAACCAGTTTTCTAGAATTTTTTCTATATGCTTATAAATGTACATGCGCCATTTTGTGGAGTAATAAACAACTTCAAGGTTTGTTTACTACAAAAGTTACGACTATTTTTAACTGCATTCGAAATTCGATATGATTTTTCCACACTCTCGCACTCCCACTCGCTCTCTCTTTCTCGCTTTCTATCAAATATGCTTAATTTTAAAATATTGTCATGAGTAATTAAGAGCTTTATGTCACTTTAGAACATATATGACAACAATAACAGTCAATAAACTAAAAGAATGAATACATTTTGTGGCTTAGAATACTCAAGTGAGTTTGTCTATCTTATCGCCTCGAAAAAAATTATAAATATTACAGTGACCTTGTTTACAATTGAACGGGGCATACACACATACTAACATACACATGTATTGCTACCGAGCATAATGTTCTAACTCATATGCTAACTTCGAAGGAGAATTGGTCGCGTGGCACGTCTGCATTCCTCGGCTTACATACATACCTAAGTATATACACACCTACTTTTTGTATATATTTATCTACCTATAATAAAGCTTTTTAACTGTTTCGTAGATTTTATGCAACTAAATTTTAACATTTACGCCTTCTTAACTGCTCATATATGCACATATTGTCGCCATTTGGCGTAAAGTTTAATGACCGGCCTCGTTGGACCAGTTCCACTCAGTGCCATTACATATAATGTACGAGCATTACGTGGTGGCCGTTTGTAAACATTGGTTATGCAGCTTATAAGCCTTTTCTTGCATTGCAGGCGTTATAAAGCGCTTCTATGGCTTCCGAAATGCACTTTCGAATTGCACTCTTACTCGGTTACGTTCCCACAACAACAATAGCTACACGTGTCATGTTGCGCCAGCAGTAAGAGCGCACTCGAACCTTATGGCTTGCACGGCTGATAAGCAGCTTCGAAGGACGCGCACTGACACCGCTGGCAGCTTATCTTGCTTTCGTAACATTTTTTTGTTTTAATTAAAAAAAAATTTTTGTAAAAATTTAGGTCTTTAAGAGCTTATGCTCGCTTTGTGTGTGCGGTTTATTTTGCTCGATGCTTTTGTAGCGCGTTTGATAATATGCTTTGTAAAAAAGTGTGCTTAATTAGATATATTTGCGTTAGATTTCCACCGTTTACCTTCACAGATTTTCACAGGCGCCGCGTTGTGTGCGTTACACCCGACGCACTGCATCTCTCAAGGCGCTCGGCTAGCTAGTGGTCTACGTGCCAACTCGCGCAAACATCATGTTTGTTTTTTGTTGTTTATGTTGTTTTGCTTGGTTGCTTCGTACGATTTTACAACAATGTTTCCATGTTGTGTACCTTCATTATGTGTGTGTATCCGCTTTCCCCAGTCAGTCACCATTGTTGTTTTTCCGTCTTACTTGTTTTTGTCTCGCTTTTCTGTTTACAGCTGTTTGTTTTTGGCTTAAATTTCGTTATGCGCGCGCCGGGCGGTTGCTCAATCACCAGATATTTATACGGAGTCGCAGTCTGTAGCAACCACCAGGTCGTTCGACTTGAATTCAGGTATGAATAATACGCATTATTTTGAAATCTGTCGCTCCGAGTCTCCACAAGGTTTGCTCAGATTTCTCATTTTATTGATGAAGTAGCACAAACAACTCTTCAACTCCAACTCTACAAGCTTGATACACATGCACTTCTCTACAAACCTCAATTTTTCGAAGTCATTTTCACTTATAACTTGCTGGATGACTTCATGGTGCGGCAACTTGCAGTAATTTGTTTTTTTTTTTTGGACTGCACCAAATGAACTTAAATCATTCTGGCAATTTCGGAGATTTTAAATGTTTCTATAAATAATGTTTGACAGAGTCGGTCAGGACGCGTCTGAAATGAGAACGGGTCACATGGACCAAATTATCGTGGTAGCGAGCAATTCCCGACTTAATTTGTACGGAAGGTGCGAAATCAGTCGAAAATTGGCAAATTTAAGTATATTAGACTAGTTAGTAAGAAATATTAAAGTTTTTCATTAAGGGTCGAAAAAATACGAAAGTTTTAAGTTCCTGCTTAATCATTCTTCACGATAATGACTACTGGCGATATTTTTGAGCTTATCGGAAATTGAGTAACAGTTATAGATTCTGATAAGAGAAATATCTAATCCCGAAGCAACAAATAGAAAGTGTTGAACTTTCAAATAAACACATCTTATTTACCTTTTCTGTTTGAATCATCATAATTGATTATATTTTCTTCAAAATATGTATATCTTGAGTTTGCTTAACCCATAAGTTCGGCGCCCTTGGCTCAACAAAAGATCCAACAGGAAAACTCATATATGCCCAGTGAGTGGGAAAGCCAAGTAAATATTTGTTTAATCACGCAGCTCGTACACGTCCGCTTTCCCCGCCGCGCTCCACACTTGGCCTACGTGCGTTGTTCTTAATATTATATTGGCAATCGTGTGAAACAAATAACTACAGTGTGTACGCGCAGAGCAAAACAAAAATGCTACAAAAATATTTATCGCTTCATGTGGAGCTGGCGTTATTGTAATTGTTGTTGTAATTCTGGCCCTGCACATGCACTGTCAGCATGCACCAGTCCAGCGGCAGCAGCAATACGAAGTCAGGCAGGCAGCCAACTGTTTAGTCACCAAATAACTTACCTACATAAATATGTATGTATGTCTGTGTATGTGTATTGTTTTGCTCTTTGTTGTTTTATTGCTGTCATCGATGTTTTGTGCGGTTGCTTGTTTGCTCTTTTGTACACGCCATCTCGGGCTATCGCTCGTCGCTCACGTAGACGCCGCTCGGTGAAGTCGTTTTCAGCGATCGCGCGACTCGCCAATAAGTCAGAACTTCTTCAACCATTGAACAAGTCAGACGTCTCAGTAGAGCAAATCAAAAAAACCTTAAATCTAAAAATATCTAAAAAGTGCAATACTTTTTTCTTCAACAACTAAAGTGAACTTTAATTTGAATTGAAAGTGAGATATACACACACATACAAAACAATAAGCAGAAACATTATTACATCCTTGTGAGGATTCTGCCGTGAACTCATAAAAGTGCTCAAATTCAATAAACTGTTAATCTTATTGCAATCTAGCAGCCCTAATCTAGTGATTAGATAGCTGTGTTTAAAGCAAAAAACACAGAAAATAATAAAATGTGCTTTATGCCATTGCTAAAGAAAAGTGATAACAGATTGTGAACTGAAAACCTGAAAGCACAATAAAAGCTTGAAATTATTATAACTGTACTGTTATTGAGGTGCCAAGTTCCAAATTAAAAATATATATATTGAATATAATATAAAATCTGAAGTGCTTTTGAAGAAAAACTGCGACTTTTGCATAAATCAATAGCGAGTCGGTAGCGGAAAGAAGCAGCGCAAAGCAAAATCATATAGAAGAGGTAAATTTCAATATGAATGCCGTGGAACCACCACGAACATAGTGCGATATACAAAAACATACCGATGTGTGTACATCTGCATGCTTAAAAAGCATTAAGAGGGAAAAATAAAATAAGAAGACTTTAGTTTTTATTGTAGATACTAAAAGTATATATGTACCTTATTGTTGTCTTTTTGAAATTTCATGCTGCAAATAAGGTCAGACATTTTAAACTGCCTTTTTTTTTTTAATTTTTTGCAAACCTAAGTAAAGCCAAAAAGTTTAAATTGACTTATGTCTTTTTTTTTAAGTTTTAGGTCTAAAACTTTTTTTATTTGTATTGCCAAAAGTTAAGTAAAGTCAAAAACAGTAAGTTGACTTATGCCATTTAAAAAAAATTTCACTGAAAATAATCGTAATTAATTTCACTTGAGTCCATGCGTCTTTGTTATACTTACTTTTAGTTTTATGGACTGTGCTTTAACATGCTTTCCGCAATTGAAATTACGTCAATGCGGCAAATCGAAGCTCTTTCTTCGTGTCTTCCATACGCATCAACTTCGTTTAGCTGCGGCATCTACATATGTCCCCAATGCCCGAGTAATTTTCCAGTAGAAAATTGTGTAAAATTCATATCGATAATAAATAAACACACAAACATACATATACTACCAATCTGCATGCATATAGTATATTTATGTGGTGTGGTACGGGCATTGAGGTTATGTCAGTTGCCTACATACCGCATATTGGGGGTTCGTGTCTATTTTGTTGGTTTCACACTGCGTTTATGCGCATTATCTTGGAGCAGCGCAACAGTGGAGAGTTCCAACATACAAACACATGTACTTTGTAGTTTGATATGTAATGCTTTTGCTCTATGCTCCCGTAATTCTAGCGTGCTGGCGGCTGGGCGTAGGCAGAAATGTTGAAGTATAGAGGGGGTATACCTCATTGGGTTGGAAAAATGTGCTTCCACTTTAAATTGCATCTTTTTTGTGCTTGGGTGTGGAGGGTGTGTGAGCGAGACGCATATATGCCAAGTAAAATGAAAAATTAAAGTGACGATGTTCCAAAAGTCACGTAAACACAGTTTTTAACCAGTCAATGTGGATTTTAAGTAATTTTTAAATATTTATATGTTTAGCTTTATGATATTAGATAATTTTAGGTAATTAGTTATCACTCAATTAAGCGCAGGCGCTAAAAATTAAGCATAAAAAACTAGAATTTAGATAATCACGACAAAGTTATTAAATTAAAAAAATATATAAAAAAATTAAGAAAATAACGCGCAAAAAAATCTAGCAAAATTAATGTAAATAAAAACAATGAAAACAAAAATGTGTATGTAAGTTTTTTTTGTTTTATAATGGAAAATACCATATACATATATTAATAAAGCCAAATTAATTGAAGCCAATAAAAGCAGACAACAATTGATGTCAATTAAGCCAGTGTCCTCTTAGCTAATACTTATGTAGGCCTTACAATTGATTTGATAAAAATTAATACTGACATGTGCGAAATTAGACTTTCATTGATTGATATAACATAGCAAATAAATTAATAATTTCAATTAATTGATTTTTTTTTTAATATTTTTTTTCTACTAAAAATATTACATTTACATTAATCAAGAGCACCCTGCTTTTCCCCCAAAAATATTTACATATATTATTCAAGAGCTTCGTGTTACTACTACTACCAAAATTCAAATGAAAAACCTGTCAAATTTCTTGTTGATAATACTGGTTTGTCACATTTTCTTCTATTTTTTTCTTATTATTTTCATTTAGTTAACATTTGAATAATACTTTATATAAAAACAAAATTGAAAATGTTTAAAAAGAATTTTGGCAAACGTAAAAATCTAACCTCGTTTTTATCAACGTATTTCTCCTGTTTCTTTCAGATATCAAAACAATCTTCCAGCCCCAAAACAACCGGTTTGTCGCCATTAGAAAACAAGCGTGTTTTACAACCAAAACAACAGCAGCCGCAGCAAACGCAGCAACAACCCCAAAAAGTTGCCAACAATTCAGAAACTGCTCCGGCGCATACTAATCCAGTTGCTGATAGCAATAAAAGCAATAATCCCAGCACCGACAGCAGCAAATCAGCAGCAGCCACTCAGCCCGAGGTAAACGCAACAACAGCGTTAAGCTCAACAACAGCAGCCCCGGCGGC
This sequence comes from Bactrocera latifrons, assembly GCF_001853355.1. Taxonomy (NCBI): domain Eukaryota; kingdom Metazoa; phylum Arthropoda; class Insecta; order Diptera; family Tephritidae; genus Bactrocera; species Bactrocera latifrons. The sequence continues at coordinate 301,260 of NW_017535086.1, forward strand.
AGCAGCACCAGCAGCAACAACTATTGGTGAGTGTGTATAAGGTGCAGTTGTTATTGTTTTTTTTTTGTTTTCTTTTTTTTCTTTGTTTTTACCAACTTGTTTTTGTCGATAAAAGTGTTGAGGTAGAAATGTGTTTTTGTGTTGGTGTGCTATTGGCAAGAATATAAAGCGAGCCTAACCCGAAGCTGTTAACAAAGAGGAGTGGCGTGTTTTTTTAACTTCTCCTTTTTTCATGTGTTTTACTCGTTTTTTCATTACACCTGTTCCAGCCACGTTAATATACACCTAATTTTATCGTATAGCCAAAACAACAACATTTTTCTCTCTTTGTTTTTCCTTTCACAATTTTCGGCTTTGAATTGCGTTTCAATAAATTCGCAACGCTGTGCCAAACCTGCTTTTGAATTGCCGACTTCTCGTTTGCATATCGTATTTATGTGTTGTTTTTTTTTATAATTTGTTATTTTTTTTTTTTTGGAATATACTCATATAGACTTTATTCCATATGTGAGGTTATGCATACTAAACATATATTTTTTTATAAGTAGCTGAGATTTAAAAAGTTTCATTTTTTTTTAAACCATTTTGAAATCAAGTATTTATTGCAAGTACATATTTGATCTGCGAATTCGAGAAAATTTCTTAAGTTCCCACAAAATATATCTCAGATAAGTTACGTGGATTTAATTTACCCTTGTAACTTTGTTAACCAATAATAATGAATAATTCTAATTGCTTTCACCAGCACAAACACATTTCTAACGAGTAAGCCTTTCTAAAAGAACACAGAATAGATGAAACTCAATCTAACCTCAAAATAACTGCTTTGACAACTGTTACATTTGTATTTTATTTTATTATATCGACCATTACTATAGTTGTATTTATTTAAAAAATTTATATTAACTTCTCCCTTTCTTGTTACCATTTCCAGTTGTACCCTCCACAGACGTAGCACCGACTGCGGTTGTGAATAAAGGCAAGAAAGTCAATCAAAAGGTAGGTCACAAGAACATTTCACTGCCATCTCCCATAACCTCAAAATTGCAATCAATTTAAAAACGCCAATTTCTTTCTCCTTTCAACTTATGCAGGCAAGTGATTTCACTAACGCCGGCGATTGGCCTATGCTAATAGGTGGCAAGCCCACAAATAACGAATCTAAACGTTCCACGAAACATAAGCAGCGTTCTGCAAACGCAACAAATAACAATAATAAAGAGGATAACGCTAGCACAGCGGCAGCAGCAACAGCACAAAGCAAAGCTGATCAAGCAGCAGCAACAACAAGCACTACTGCCACAGCAGGCGACAAAGCTACGACAACAAGTCAAACAGCAAATGAGTCCAATAAGTCTAGTACGCAATCAGGCAGCGGTGAAGGCAGCAGTGGATCTAGTGCCGCAAATGCCACAACAGCAGCAGCCAACACAAGCTCAGGTTCAAATGGCATCAATAAGAAGATTCCCAAACACAAGTGGCGACCTCTGCAAATCGACCTTGCCAAATCCAGTCGCCCGAAATCGATTGGACGCCCCGCTAGACGTTTACCAAACACTACGTCTCGCTATCACCAGCAGCAACAACAGTACCACAATCAAGAACAACGCAGCAGCGGCGGTGATCACAACAATGCCGGAGGCGCAACAGAACAACAACAGCGCAGCGATTGGCGTCAACATGCACCGCCAAGTGCCGGCGGTGGTGAAACAGTACGCGGCGGTGAACGCCCAGCGCGGCCCACTTCCCGCCCTACTGAGCGCATTGATTCCTGGCGTAGCGGCAGCGGCACCGAGCGCAGTAGTGCCGTCGGTGGCAGCAGCGTCGCAGAACGTGACTACGAGCGGCCAGCGCGTACGCAACGGCGCTTCCGGACGTCCTACCGTGGTGGGCGGCAAGGGCGCGGTGGATTCACACGACCGGGACCAGGTCGTACGTCAAATCGCATACCACGCCATCTGTTAACCAGTGGCGAATACGCAAGCTATTTGCCGGCGGATGCAGCCGGTGTCGAACAGTCCTCGTATGTGCTCATGGGCACGCACTATTACGGCCCAGTGCCGGCGGCCTATATTGAAATGGACGCACAAGCGGTTAAGGAGGCGATTAAGAAACAAGTGTAAGTATTTCTTAAACCATATTAATTTTAGAAGTTTAAAAGTCGAAATGTGTAAGAAAAACTTCCGATATTAATTATCTGCCTGAACGTTCTACTTGCAGTGAATACTACTTCAGCGAAGAGAATTTAACTGGCGATTTCTTTCTGCGCCGCAAAATGGACCCAGAAGGTTGTATTCCAGTCACATTGATTGCTTCTTTTCATCGCGTCTTAGCCCTGACTACCGACGTGACATTGCTCATTAACGCCATCAAGGAGTCCGAGAAGCTGGAGTTTCTCGAAGGCTACAAAGTACGCACAAAGACAAATCCCACAATATGGCCTATTCGCGACGTGATCGAGACTACATTTAATCCAGCCGCACAGGTGGCTGTTTCAAATGCAGCAGTGAACACTGCAATTGGCCAAACACCAGAAAGTGTAAATAATGATATACAAAAGACTAACGAACCAGCGACTGCTACAGCCAGCGCTGCCAACGATAACAATGTTGCGCCCGGCAGTGGTGGCGATGGTGTTAGCGTTGCGGCCACGCAAACTGTAGCTGATGACAATAAGAATGCGGCAAGTCCCATTGTGGCTGCCACGCCTACGGTGACGCCCACTATTGGTGTGACGTACCCCAGCGAAGTGCCCTTACCGCCCATACTTACCTCAGCTATGGCAACGAAACCATTGACTAGCATACCGCCACCGCCAGTGCCGCGCAACTCACAAAATTTAGTCTCTTCGCTGTTGTTGCAGCAGGTGAAGCAAGTACCGACACCAGCTGTGAATGCAGAGAAGGCCATAAGCGCGCTCACACAAAAAGTGGCTGAAGTGGAGAATGGCAGTGGTGCTGTGGCTCAGTTGGCCGATCACTTGAGTGGTCTGGCTGAATGTGTGAAGATGCCAACAGTGCCTAAACAACCGCAATTGACGTCGTCGACGCCAGAGAAAGTGCAACAGAGTGTTGGTAAAAGGAGGGAGGAGCAAGACAAGCAAGAAAATACGGCGGCGGTGGTTGCCGACGAGACGGCGGGCGATGCCGCTGAGGGCATGTGGAAAGAGGTAAAGAGACGCTCAAAATCAAATGCTTTAAAAGATACTAAATCTCCCAATCAACAACACTCCTCACAATCGCTATCCACACAACAACAACAACTACAACAAAACATTAAAACATCCAACACAAATGCTACCTCTGAAACGAAATCATCATCGATCACGCCAAATAACAATAATAATGTAAACAAAATCGCTACAAAAACAAACACGGCAACAACCACATTGATCACTTCGAACGCCTCCTCCGCCACATCGAATGCCAAAAATGTAATTAACACGAACAACTTTACGAATGCCACTACCACCACAACCATTATCAACAACAAAACAGCTTCTCCGTCAACCCCGCAACCAGCACCAGTTTCAGTTGGCGCCACCACAAATGCCACTGAAAAGGAAGAATTAGATTTCCAATTCGACGAAGAGCTTATGGATCCCATCCCAGCATCTGGACGTATAAATAATTTCACCGAAAATTTCTCCGACGACGACGAATCCGATTACGAATTTGCTGATCGCGACATCAATAAACTGCTGATTGTCTCACAAGTACAACGTGCACCGAAACATGAAGGCTACGATCGCACTGCCGACTACCATTCACGCACGAAAATCACACAAGATCTCGAGAATGTCATAAACGACGGTTTGGCCAACTACGAAGAAGATCTCTGGACCACATCGAATGTGGGCACGGCCTATCGCACGGTAAATGTGATATCCCAAGAAGATTTTGAGAAAATGAATGGCGGTCGCGGCCAACGCATCTACGCACAACAGGCACCGCCACCACCGCCGCCAGCTTATGAGGATGAGGATTCCACACTGAATAGTACGCTCAATTCGACATTGAAATCACGTCGTGCACGTTTCTATGCCGCACCCAGTTCACATTCAATCGATCCGCGTACGCCACGCAAACGTAAGACCCGCCATTCATCGAATCCACCAGTGGAGGCGCACGTCGGTTGGTTGCTCGACTCGGTCGAGCATCGTCCACGTACCACTTCTATGGGTTCGTCGGCGGGCACTTCACCAACAACCTCATCCTATGGTTCATCTGTGCCCCAATCATTGCCGGTCTTCCAACATCCTTCGCACTCGTTGCTAAAGGAAAACAATTTTACACAACAAGCTTACCACAAATATCATTCACGCTGCCTGAAGGAGCGCCGTCGTCTAGGCTATGGCCAATCACAGGAGATGAACACACTGTATCGTTTCTGGTCATTCTTCTTACGTGAAAATTTCAACAAAACAATGTACAATGAGTTCCGTGCTTTGGCGCTAGACGATGCCAGCCACGGCTTCCGCTATGGTTTGGAGTGTTTGTTCCGTTTCTTTTCGTACGGTTTAGAGAAGAAATTCCGACCAAATGTCTATGAGGACTTCCAGGATGAGACAATCGCCGACTATGAAATTGGTGAGTAATGAGAATGACGAAAATTTGCCTTAGTTTAGTCAATTAGCTAATTGACTCAATTAGTCAATTTAAGTTAATTTAGTCAATTACCTAATTGCCTCAATTAAGCCGCTGTTTGAAAAATCAAAAAGCATATGTGATTAATTGTTTGCTCTTACAATACTAACTGTTCTCACCCTTTCGCCCCCTGCAGGTCAACTCTATGGTCTAGAGAAATTCTGGGCTTTCCTCAAATACTACAAAAACGCCGACAAACTTACGGTAAAGCCAAAATTGGCTGAGTACTTGAAAAAATTCAAAACTATTGAAGACTTCCGTGTCGTTGAGCCCGAAATCAATGAAATGCTGCAAGGTGTTGGCAGTCTCGGTCGCGGTCGCAACCTAAACCGGTTACGCAGCGTCTCCGAGAGTGATGGCACAGCGGTAGTCGGCGTCGGTGGACGCAAGCCGAATACGACAATCAGCAATCGCAGCGACTACGTCGGCAATCGCCCGCAATATCAGCAACAACACCAACAGCAGCAACAACAACACAATAATCAACCGGCCGGCAATTATTCGAACTTCAGTAGCAACCGACGCCGCACCGGCTCCTTTGGCAGTGGTAATGTGCGCGTACGCAGCGGTTCGTTGGGCAATAAGCCACAAGTGGTGTCACGCAGCAACAATTATCATCATCACCATTACGGCAGTTCACCGCACGAGCTGCGCCGTGGCGGCAGCAATTCCGGTCTGGCACCGCACAAGCAACAAAACCGTCAACAGCATCAGCAGCAGCAACAACACCAGCAGCAGGCGCAAAAGCCTAAACAGCAACAAGTACAAATTAAGGATTCCAATAATGCGCCAGGCGCAAACACAACAGCGGCGAAGAAAGAACATCATCAGAATTATGCGGCGGCGGCAGCAGCCAAATCAAATAATAAATCGATAGTCAACAACAATACAGCAACAAAAGTCACTGCGCCAGCCGCAACGGCAAGCGTGGCAGCGTCGAGCGTGAATGCAACGTCAGCGGAGAAATAATTGTTTATCAGCATGATTTTCCTTGAATATAAAAACAAAACACACACACACACTTATTTGCTACTACTGTTAGTTTATCCTATCTTATTATAATTACTATATTTTTTTTGCATAACGTATGTATTTTCTGCTAGTTTTTGAGTATTTTCATGACTGCATACAAAATTAGTACACAACACACATAACGGCAAACTAATATGCAGACAACGGAATAAATAACGCAAGTGAATGCAAAAAGTTCAATTGATAGCGAAATATCAAGTCAAATCAAATTATAACAGTGAAAATTAGTGAACCCTTAGCAAGACGGTTGCGCAAAAATTGACATTTGCTCTCTGGCATTCTTAATAAATACAAATACCAGCAAGGTCAAGATGGAGCGCAACGTGTAAATGATTGTAAATCATGTTATAACATGTTACATATATCTGAATTTTGTTTTTATTTTCTTTTTAACATAATTTATGAAAAAAACAAAAAACAAAAAAAATTATGAAGATGCTCAAAATTCTGCTAAACTTTATGAAAAACCCACACACACATACATACATATATATACACTATTAGTACGATATTGTCATGCATGTTATTATTAATTGTAAATCTAATTTCATAGACGTTCAAAGCGTCGCTTTACGACTATACATATATCTACATATATAAAACAATCGAACATATAACGTTAAAGAAATATATTTGCTAAAGTGACTTTTGTATAAAAATGCGAAAAAAGCGCAAACACAAACAAACAAATGCATTGATATTTTCAAAAGGCAAAACAAGGCAATCAAAGGGAATGAGGTTGAAACCACAATTAATACATACAAACTTCCATAAGTGAATGGTTGAGTGTATAGTGTGAGTGAGAAGGTTTAAATGCAATGGTTGTAATGAGCAGCTCCTTTTAGCACAACAGATCTACACCAACAACACAACGAATACGTAGCAAACGCGGTAAACACCCACAATTACATACAAACATACATATATAGCCGACATGAGACTGTTGCGCCAAGCCAATGGGGAAACTATTGAGCAATAATGCATTGTTGATGCATAACATTAAGGTTTACTACTGCAAGCAGAGTTAGATACGAAATGCAAACAATTTCACGTAAATATTACTATTTGCTAAATATACATATATACTAAATATATAGTATAGATACACATACATATATTATGCTGGACTACAACTTTTGGGTAAACACATTTTTTTTGAAGTAAAAGTAGCGACAAAGCAAGTAGCAGACACAGTGCAGCCAACTGCGTGCGTGTGTGTGTGTGTGTACAGTGCCAACCAAACTAGCTAGCTACAAGGGTAATCAATTAGTTAAAAGTTAACGAAATACGCGTGGAAGACACACATGCTGCTGCACTGCGTTGCATAGCGGAAATTAATAAAAAAAAAATTTGTTTAGAAAGGGAATCGCTTACATATGAAGTAGTAGGGCCATTAGAAAACAAGTCAGAGTGGAGAAGGCAAATAGCTTAGTTATTGAATTAAAAACGCATAATATGCAAAAATATTTATGCTAAGTAGTTTTGAAAAAAATAAATAAATAAAAAAATGAAGTTATTTAAAAAATACAACTACAATGACAACAATTATGTGTTAGCCTAAAGCCACGACAAAAGTAAATTAATGCAATATATGACAAAGACAGACATAACAAATGTATACAAGCATTGCTAAGCCAATAAAAATTTATATATTTATATTATATAATTATGTATTATATAGTGAGTGCGTTATGACGTTGACAACAGACCGACAACAAACACTACTACTAACCACATATATAAATATGCTTATATGTAAAATACAGTTATATTATACATAAATATAGATTGATACTTGATATTTAAATGCAATGCGCAGTAAACGAAAACAATAACAACAATATATTTGTATGGTAAATTAAATAGAAATTTATGAACTATTAAAATATTGTAAGCGTTAACACGCAATAATTATGTAAACGTTTGATTAAAGCTGCAAAAACCACTAACTAAACCCAAAGCAAGACAGCTGTAGAGTTATAAGCATTTAAAGAAGAAAAAAATTGTAGCAATAACAACAAATAGTCGCAGAGCTTAACGTGCAACACGCGAAGAAGTTTTCATACTTGTTGCAAGTGTAAAATGTTGCAGCTGTAAAATCTTTGCAACTGCAAAATGTTGCAGTTCCAAAGTATTGAAACTAGTTGAAGTTATAACTCCAAATTGTTGCAACTGCAAAATCTAAAATATTGTAACAATGTTGCATCTCCAAAATTTTGCCTCTCTAAAATGTTGAGTTCCAAGATGTTGCAACTCCAAAATGTTGCACTTCCATAATGTTGCAGCTGTAAAATGTTCCAACTTTAGAATGTTGCAACTTAAAAATCTTTGCAACTACAAAATGTTGCAACTGTGTGTCATATAAAGCACTCAAAACGCAGCAACATATTTCCAAATGTTAAAAAAAATGCAGAGTTCTTCTTCTTCAATATTGATATTGTGTGTAATGCATAAGTTACCAGTAACCAGTAAAGTAATGTTAGTGTACTCATCAATACAACAAATTGCAAAAAACCTTACAATTACCTTGTGAATTTTCTTTTATATATTATTTTTTTTATTTAAATTATGCCACTCAAGCAAAAATATTGCATACACATGATGCCACATGCCACATAACATTTGTATATACATATATATTGACACAAACACCCACACTGCCGCCTACTACTACACAGTGTATGCCCCAACAATAGCATTTTCACACACACACACCAAAATCACCAAATAGCAATTTATAAAAATAACAAAAACATCATGTTGCAAATAACGCTGCATGCGCGAATTCCAAATGCACTGTGTTGCCGTAAGAAAATCCATACATTATTGCAATTAAATCAACTTCTCTTTAACACTTGTTCTGCTCGCCATACAACGGTTGAGCGTCTGTTTTTTCTGGATTTGTTTTTTTTTTTCTTCTCAAATGATTTCATAATTAACGTTTTTTTTATTAATTAGTTGTGTAAGCGATTTCAAACTATATACATATATATGTTAATTAATGTTAAGTTTTCATTTGGTTTTTGATTACAACTTTGAATTAACGAATATATATAAATATAAAAAAAAAAATTAAGTAATTAAAAAATACAAAAAATAAATGAAAAAAAAATTATATAAATAAATAAAAATTTGAAAGCGTTTTGATGCGCTAAAAACTAAAAAAAAGATACTGAATTAAAATATTATTAACTATAAAATGCTGAAATAACTAAATGCAACTCTGCAACAAGCCGTTACATGTAGCCAAACAAAATTACGAATTAAACAATTAAATCAATGAACCGTCATGAGCTGAGAATATGTAGTTGTTTACACTAAAAACGATAACTAATTAATCAAGGAAAAAATATATAATTAAAAATAAAAATAAAAAATATTAATTTTTTTATATGTGTTTAAGTGCAAAAACAAAACAAAAAAATAAAAAACAAAAAAGCAAAAGTTAAACTAATGAAGCAAATAACAAAAAGTTTAAGCACATACAACCATATAAAAAAAATATATACTTATATAGAGACTTTTTACCAAAACGAATTAATTATGTAAACTAAAACTGAAACTGAGAAAATGCATAATTATTCGAAACAAAGAAGCAATCGTTTTTCGTTAAACCAAAAACAAGAAAAAAAAAAACAAATGAAAATGGCATATTTTATTATAGTTTGCAACAAACCAACAAATATTTGCAATACGTTTGTTTGTAATTAACGAAAAATCACTTTTTGTGTACATATATATACAACAACAAGTTTAGCGTTGTAATTTGAATATTATCGTTTTTTTATATTTAAATACATATACTTAAATTATAACAATTTTAAAGCGTTTTTTAGATTAATTTTATTTTTTTGGCAAAACTTTACATAAAAATACTTTTCTTCTTGTATATAATTTAACGGAAGCGTGCGTAGAAATGAAGTGAAAAAGATATTAACTATTATTGCTGCAATTTGTGTGCAAAAACACAAGAAAATTTAGAAGAAAAAAAACAATTCAAAAGAAAAATCTCAAAAAAAAATTCAGACCCACACAAAATTAACCGAATAACAACATACACGAAAGAATATGCGAAAATGAGTAAAAAAAAATATAAATTAATAAATAAAAATTATTAAAAATTAAATGAAGAAAACAGCCAACACTGTCGCACAGCGCGGCTGGCCTCGCTGTTGGTCGAGCTTTGGCACCGCACAGCACTTGTTGCCTCGGTCTTTTGGCTGCCCGCTGCCACGTCCACCCACACAGCAGGCCATAGATGCGCGCAGTTCGGCAAATTAATTATAGCATATATAAGCAAAGGAATCGCACATATGTATGTGAGCACACCCAACAGCAGGTACCGTTTGTTTTCCTATCAAAACATAGCGAAAAATAACGAAAAACAAAAATTATTTAAACCAAAAAGTTGAAAAAATAAATGCAAAGCTAAAAACACACACACACTAACTAACAGTTACATTTTGTTGTAGTGTTTTCTTTTATATATACATTAATATATWATATATTATGTATTTTGCTTCCTTAGTTACATACACACACATATATATATATATATTTCTTTAAATGTTTAATACACACTTATTATTCCTATTGCGTTTAAATGGAAACTTATATAACTTTTTATGTTGTACTATATTCATATATATGTACATATATATATAGTAGATAAACATACATATATATATTTTTTTTAATATTATTGTATGTAAGTTTACCTAAAAGTGATAGTTCTAATTATAAATTAATTTAAACGAAAAAAAAAACAACAAAAAACCCAAACAAATACAAATTCTTATAAAGGCTTAATACAGTAAAAAAAAAATTAACTAACTAAAAAAAAAAACTACACAAAAAAATGTTAAAAAACTTAAAAGTGTAAAAAAACGTAAAAAATCTATAAAAAATGCAATAAAAAACATGAAAAACTCAAAACTCATTTGTTTTTTGTTTTTACGCGGTTATAGGGGAGTTAACAGTAGCGCGCCAGCTGATGTTCCTTTTCGCTGCTTGGCGCTAATTGGAGACACCAAGTGTAGCCAGGGGTTCCTCTTTCTCTGCTTCTGCATGACCTAGCCAGCGTAGTCGCTGCCTTTTAATTCGCTGAACTATGTCAATGTAGTATGGATATCTTGTGCAGCTCATCGTTCCATCGACTGCGGTATTGCCATTGCCAATGCGCAAAGGACCTTAAATCTTTCACAGAACTTTTTTATAGAAAGCTCTTAACGCCGACGCATCATAAGTTGTCATCGTCCAAGCCTCTGCATTATTCCCATATAGCAAGACGGGAATAATAAGTGACTWATAGAGTTTTGTTTTTGTTCGCTGAGAGAGGACTTTACTTCTCAATTGCCTACTTTGTCCGAAGCACCTGTTGGCTAAAGTTGCTAAAGTCGTTTTAAACGAATGGCTCGGAGAGGTCCTTCCCGATCTTGATATCTCGATATTTTGGTATTGCTCAAAGTGAATTTACACAGCCGTATTAATTCGGGGATACCACATTCAGACATGGCTTATATGTGATGTTAAGGAGGTTTACCCTACGTTAGTTCGGAATCACTATCCTACCACGGAACCCACATGAAATTTGCGCCACTGTAGTAAATGGCACAAGGACATACTCGTCTTAGTCCTGGAAATGAAATCGATTCACTTAGTGGTTTGAATCTAGTACAATTTGTGAAGCGAGGATACGTCAGGTAAGTCAAAAATTAAGTCTCCAATATTCAGATTGTGGCGGTGTTGCCTATTAACAGTTTTCTAAAGAGGTCTTGTAAAAGTTGTAGCACTTGGCAAATATCTAATTAGTTGTCGATTTTCCTACAAGCCCTAGTGTTATAGTTGAAAGGCGCCTTTGATAAAGTTGGACCATTTATATAATCGCTCAGGAAGCAAGCTTGAAAGGACATTAATGTCGGTCGTTACATGTGTTTTCTTCAATATTATGGAGGTAGGAAGCTGTGCTATGCGAACTTCTTCAACGCCACGTAGTTTAAGAGTAAGTCCATCATTTGGGATGGAGAGTTCCTGCTCATGTCGAGATGTTTCACTGCTGGTTTCAATAAGTAGGCTTAAGAAGTTTTCCACCGTAAATTTCATTCATATTTGCATCTCAAATACTCGATTTCGAATATGGGTTTGGTGATGGTTACTCTATTTGGGATCGCTATTTTACCTGGGTGTTTTACAACGGGTTCTTTTGGCCTCTTGTTTTGCAAACGCGAATTCCGTCAAATCCATAAAAAATTATCTATTGTTCTAGAGTTATTGGGTGTAAAGGTAGGCCTTGACTCCTTTGGAAAGCAGTTTCGCATCACTAATTACAGATATATTCATCATTAAGTAAAAGCTCTGAATACCACACCGTAAATATGTTTTCCTATTTTGTCAATATATCAATAGAGAAATATTTTTAGGGCTCTAAAGTGTACTAATAACTTAAAAAATAATTTGTTAAAAATCCTAGACCGTGGGCTAGTAACAAATAATAAGAGTCATTCTGATTTAACCACATTTACAATTTTTCCAAAACTCAACCTTTTATTTACGAAGGTCACGGTCCCATAAAAGCATAAACACCTTCCTTCTTTATCCTTTAAAGGATTTTCGTATCGAAAACATTTAAATATCAATTGGAGATGCGGGGCATCGATCCCCGTACCTCTCACATGCTAAGCGAGCGCTCTACCATCTGAGCTACATCCCCATACAAAACATCATTTTTTTATGGTTATTCTTTGATCATGTTACCTTTGAAAAATACGTATGTATGTTTGTATGTAGGGATTTGCTTGGGCCAACTATTGTTGACGCAATGCGAAACTGATTATTTATGCGTGACATGTTCGAGTTTTTAATGCTGACAACAGTGGCGTAGCGTGCCTTGTCGGGGCCCCGTATAAAAATTTTTTTGGAGGCCCTTATATGGAGGTAAAGATTTTTCACAAAGGAAACAAAATATTGTGAAAAGAAATATTTATTTATCACATAATTTAACCATTTTACAAATAAAAATCGAATTTTAAATATTCACTCTCCTTCCCTTTTTTTCGGCAAACTGATTTATTAAATCATTTATGGCTGATGATGATTTTAGTTTTTCTAAAGTTTCTGCCTCTATGGACAATAGTGAGATGTCTGACAGCCGTTCTTGAGATGTGTATAAGAGACAGCAATTGTCCCATCGAAGTTCTTAAGTAATTTTTTATTAGTTTTAATTTTGAAAAACTTCTTTCTGCCGTTGCGTTTGTAACTGGAAGGGTCAAGAATAAGAAGCATGCTGTGATTACATCGGGAAAACTGGATGCAAGACTATTGAATTTTACTAGCAATAATTCAATGAGTTCTTTAATGGAATACATTTTTATAATTTCAGAATTTAAGCATGTTTTTAGAGCCTTTAATTGGTCACAAAGATTAAGTGAAATGTCTTTACTGTATTTAGCAGACAGTTTTCCGGAAGCGTTTAATATCTCTTCGCTTGAAGAAGATAGGAGTTTCTCCGGTTGTAATATTTCGAATATACTACTCAGGTTGCAAAGGCTCTGAAATCTTTCTTTAGTTTGGGAAATTAATATATCTAAACAGCAATAGTATACATTGACTTTGAAATTGGATTCCGGATCGGAAATTCTCTCATCTTGTGATAACTCATCAAAAAAACGCTTCGTTATCTTTCGCCTACTGTTTTTAAAAACAGTTGTTACCAACCACTCCTTTGCTAAATCTTTGGATTCATTTAACAAACTATTAAATGAATTCTGATTTCTTAATTGGCACATTCTATTTAAAATCACTCACAGTATCTTGTCTCTGAAAAAATAAAGAAATTTTGTGCACTTTTTTTATGACTTTTCTGTTTAATTTTTCTTTTCTCAGCGCCGCTCTGAAAATTTTCTTTTCCTTTCACTCATTTCTTTAACAAATCGCTACTAATACTGCTAAACCAGAAGAACAATATTGTTTGTACTGAATTACAATGTCATGCACATTTACATATATAAAGCGCGTAAAAACAGTGCACTGCACTCCGTGGTTTAACATCCAATGCAAAGTACAACAACGTACACGTACATCGCGATATCGATGAAGTATTCCCGGGGATTTCCCGCTAAGTGAAGTAAGTAAAACGGGGAAGTCCCGCAGCCCGCCATAACGATGTAGAGTGTTGCCAACTTTTGAACGCACGCTTAAGGCGGGAAAAAAAGGAATTGTTTTATAGAATTTTGTCATTTGTAAAATAAAATAAATTAGAAAGTTTTTATTCTTTTTCCTTACACACTTTGGGGGCCCCGTATAATTGATACGGCAAATACGGCGGTAGCTACGCCGTTGGCTGACAACAATTGATTAGCGGATTTTTTTTGATAAGTTTGTTCGTAAAAAAAGAGGCCAAAACACTCACACATACAAACATTACTCTGCATGTATTTTGATATATTTTTCCAAGCTTTAATACTTGAATTGCGCAATTGCTTAGGTGCCATACTGTGAGTATTTATATACGAGTATATAATATCTGTATGTAACATAAGGTGATCGCAATAAAACTAAAAAATCAATATTTTTTTTTGCTTTTAATATTCAATGAACAGCACAATTATCGGATTTCGGTTAACTTTTGGGCTGGTTGTTGCGGTAAATCGCATTTTTCAGAATCATTAAGACTATCGATGCCGATAGCAGTTCGGTGATATTAGTTTTGAGCTCATTAACTTTGTGCTCGAATTGCTAGTCTCACCTTTAACTCCAACAGGTTACTTCATGGTGCTTGCTTACAGCGGAACTGCAGGTTAATGAAACGCTAATGAACTTGGTAATTAAAGCAGTTACTAATAGATTGACTGCATCTCACCTTCTTCTTTTATATGTTATATCATCATCCAGGCGGTAACGTTAAAAAATCTAGCGATCTTAACGATATCAAAGCCAAAACTATTTGCGATCCAGTTGAGATTAGCTTAGTTTCTTAAAGGATCTTGGAGATCAGCCATATAACCTAACCTAAAAGGCACGACAATTTAAAAATTGGTATATGAAGAGATCTTTTATTGATAGTCAGTTTTAATGGAAAATAATCTATCTTTCAAATAAAAATGTTATCCATTCAAGGAAATGATTTATGTAGATCGTTTAGTTTGTATGGCAGCTATATGACATAGTGTTTCGATATTTGCGGTTCCGAGAAATGAGCAGCTTCGGTAAAAAAAAAAAAAAAACTGAAGGCTTAGAACACCTCTGGGGGTATGCCGCGGGCTTGAAACCTTCTGTAATACAATATGATTATTTATTCTCAAATATACTCACATATTTAAATTTCGCTCACAGCATTATATATTTGACTATATATAATATATGTACTATATATAAATTGGTTATATAGCACTTTGCTCTTTTTAACCGATTAACAATCGTTTCATTTCATTGTTTGTTGGGTTGAAAAAGTTTGAAAACTCTATTGCGCTCTTTATAAAAGCTTTTAAAGCTTGCCTACCAACAGATGGAAAGGCAGTGTGTGTACAAACTTTGTGGACACAGTGTGAATACCACTGTATGCATATATTATTTGAACTGCGTGCAATTAAGTATATTTCTATATACATATGTATATCAAGATTTTTTTACCTTTTTGTTTCATAATAAAAAAAAAATGTAAAAAAAGTAAATGTAAGCAAAAAGTGTTTGCAACAAAAACGAGCTCTTACTCACACCACGCAGGCCATTGACAGCGCAATTATCAAGACGCTGGTTTACATAATAGCACATTTTCTCAAGTCTAATACAAATCACGTATTAGAAACCGAAAATAAATTATAAATAGCCAAAGTGTGAGCAGCAAATTGCAATTTAATTGAAAGAATCATTTGTTGCAACATTAAAGTGAGGCGTTTCTAATTTTGTTTCCGAATTTTACAACTAACTTTAGTTTTTTTGAACCGACATGAAAGCAATTTTTGTTTTATTTGGCGTTTTTTGTCTCTACGGGAGCTTTTTTGTTGTTGCAAGTAGGAAGAGGCTTGGACCTTCTACAGATGAGCGTGGGACATCTACAACAATATTACCGCCAACTGTGACCACAACGCTCTCAGTGCCATTGGTCAACAATGCAACAGTAAATAACAGCGCCTCCAATAGCAATATCACCAGCATCTATGATCAGAAGCATAAGATACTGCTGGTTGTCCTTTCGGACGTGAATGTACGCCACATTAAGGATCCACAACAAGGTAAGTGGTTGTTTAATTTTTTTTTTCTAAATTACAACAACAAAATATATGAAAACTTTTCGAAAAAGCTTTTGATATAGGGCAATCCTCAACTATTTCAAATAATGCGGATGATCAGTCTTCAAACGACACATTAACGATCGATGCAACGATGCTCAAGGAAATTTTGAAGAGTAAGTGATTCTAACTGATTAATTTTTAAACAATTGTGAGTGTAAATTTCTCCGAAATCCCTACAGAACTCCAACCCTCGAAAAAGTGTGTGAATATTGTGCCTCAATTTGTGCCGCCCACATTTCCATGGCTCATACGTAAGGAGCAACGTAAACCGATTACTTATATCGAACCGATTTTATGCGAGAATATCGAAGATGAACGCATAGTTTTAATGGGAACTTTACCTGACAACCAAAAGCGGCAACGTAGCGAACCAATTAAAAGTAACACGGGGTATTCACGAACGCGTTCGTCAAAAAATACACGACAGCGTCAACGATCGAAACAGAGAACAGGTTCGGCTAAAAAATCTCAGCAGTTGCCGCTTTCTTTGAGTAATTTTCGGCACTTAGACTATGAGCATGACTCAGCATTTGATAATGATTGGTCAAATTTTAGCTCTGAAGAGAATTAATGGATATAAACTGTACATTACATATATGCATGTGTATAATATTCATTCGATTTTGATGCCTATTTATGGTATATAATCATAAAATGTATAAAAATTATTATATAATTGTTTTTACAAATATTAAATAAATATAAAGCTATATGCTGATCATTTATATACATATATATCTTAGAGGGCATCCGACAATTCCTTCTGGGTATCCTGGGTGTCTGGGTGGGACATCCCTAGTCTAAGGTATAAAAATAATTATAAAATCATATGCTAAACATGCTATTAACAGATCAATTGACATGTTCTTCGACAGCTACTAGAACTAGATCCACATGACTTTTAGTCAGACCTAAATAGTTTCCGGGCACTGCTCCAGGAAAATCAACCATTAAAGATTGGTATGCTAATTAGAAGTGGTGTAATGAGCACCGAAGACGTTAAACGCAGTGGCCAAAAGAGGTTGCTACTAAAGAAAACATTAAAAAAGTACACAAAATAATTTTGTATGTAGAGATAGCTGGCACTCAACTGCATGTGTACATCATATCATTCACGAAAACGAGTTTTTACAACGATATGGGATGATGGATGAAACATGACTCTATCTTTTCATTGTTGTTCGTGGCACAACTCAGTTAAAACGATGGCAAAAATCCATGAATTGGGCTTCGAGTTGCATTCGCATCCACCGTATTCTCTAGATCTGGCCTCCAGTGACTTACTGTTCTCAGATTTCAAAAAAATGGAAGAAATTTTCAACGAAAAAAGGGGTGATCGTCGAAACTGAGGCCTATTTCGAAGCAAAGGAGAAATCGTACTACAAAATTGGTATTGAAAAGTTTGAGGGTTACTATTCCATTATATATACTTATCCACTGGGTCGTTCACTAAGTAGTTTCATGTGATGTCAACAGCTGATCTTATTGAATTTTATCGCAGCCAACTTCACACATCACCGCTTTACTGTTATATACATTTATATTTGAACAGCTGATATAAGAAGGCTTTTTGTCTTATTATTTGGAAAACATTTTGTTTAGTGCTCTATTGTAGATCTATTTTATTGTTTCACTATCAAAATGGGAAAAATGCAGTTCAAGCAATTCGAAAATTATGTGATTTGAATTGAGAAGACCGTGCTTTGACGGACCACCAATGTCAAAATTTGTTTAAAAAATTTTTGTTTCGGCAATTTCGATCTTGAGAATAGATCATTGGAAATACTCTTGAAGCCAATGTGAATAAAATGATGCCGTTGATTGATGCAAAACGTCGAATAATAAATCGAAAGATTGCTGAAAGATTAAAACTGTCTGACGTGATCATACAAAAACACTTGAAATTCTAAGCTTTACATATGAATTCCTCATGTTCTTACAGAACGAAATTTGCTTCGTTGCATTAACGACTGCGATTTGCTTATTAAATGTCAAAGAGGTAACCCATTTTTGAAGCGATTTGTTACTGGCGACGAAAAGTGTTTATTTACAAGAATGTACATCGTACGAGATCTTGGTCTAAAAAGAATGAACCACTTCTCTCAACTTATGGCCAACATTATCGCCCTACTAAGCGTACTATTCGCAACACCTTCCCCGGCACCATTTGCAGTAACTCGGACTGGCGTATGGAACGATCTTAAATTAAGGCACCAAAATATAAAATACAGCTTGTGCAAGAACTGAAACCGCTTGACCTTCTGAGGCGACACCGCTTTGCTTTATGGGCTTTTGCAAAGTTCAAAGAAGATACGACGTTTTCGAGCCAAATTATGTTCAGCGATGAGGCCAATTTCTGGCTCAATGGATATGTAAACAAGCAGAAATGCCGCATTTTGAAAAACGCTTTAGTATGGTTTGTGCACTGCTGGAATCATCGGCCCATATTTCTTCAAAAATGATGCCGGAGAGAACGTAACTGTAAACGCGTCATGATAACCGATTATTTGATACCTGAAATTTAAGCTGATGATCTCGGGGACATTTATTTTCAACAAGACGTCCCCACTTCTCACACATCGCATCAATCAATGAGCTTATTGAGAGAACATTTTGGTGAGCAGATAATTTCTCGTTTTAGGATGATTGTTTTGCCACCAAGATCGGGTGATATCATACCGTTAGACATTTTCCATAATAAACATTCCCTATTAAATTTGAATAATATATAAATTATATACTTATATGTACTTGTATTAAAATCGTGTCAACCAAAATAAGGAAGTAAATAAAAGGGAAAAATTGAGATTACTCATTTCCAAGGTGAGTACATGAGTTGACAGTATTTCTCTTTGTGAAGCATTTGCCAAACTGGTAGGTGGTTAGAAGACATTATAATAAGCTTTCATTTATAATTTTGGTTTTTACATAAGAGCAGAGATACAAAGAACTATCTGCAAGCAGTAAAGAAACCCATTCCGGCCATTGACTTAACTGTTAATCAACATCTTATTTTACATAAGTCAAACTTTAGTTTAGAAAATCGCCAACACATCACGTATGCAATTTTCATAGATCGTCATAAATAGCAGAGTCAAGACGCCAATTGTTACATTGTCAGCAAAGAAGCTAGTGCAAGTTGGTGTTGACTTAAGACGTGCGCCAGCAGCTAACAATAATTGTTAATTCGGGTGTGAATTGTTGTTAGAAAATATTAGAAGTCTTCGCGATATAAATTACCAGTATGAAAGTGATTCATTTTGTCTGCGTTTTGTGTTGCCTTTGCGTGCGCTCTAATTTTGCTGCTCCAAGACTGCTGCAGCCGGCCAAGTGGCAACCCGTCGCTGCCACTACCGACGCACCAACCGTGAAGAACTCCGCAAGACCAGCAAAGAGAAGTCCCCAATCAGATTCACAATCCAATGAAACGAGCTTTGTTTTGCCTTTACCGAATAACACCGAGGTTGTGCATGAATCGGAAAGCGAGCATAACGGTAAAGTTTACGATCATAAGCATCGAATGTTGTTGGCTGTGCAGTCGGATGTGAAAGTGCGTAATGGAGTTAAGCAGCAAGAAAGTGAGTGAAATGATAATTGTAAAAAGCCGTAGAATTTAATGTTTTGAAAACCGTTATTAATTTTTTAGAATCGAAAATTATTCCTGCTAGAAATGATGATCCGGAAGCGCGAAAACGTTTTAAGGAGGGATTAAAGGATCTATTATCAAGTAAGCTACTATACATAAAAAATATACTAGTATATAAAAGCTTAGCTTAAGTCCAAATAGATTTATATAAGCCCACATTTTATCTCATAATTGATATTTCGTACATTAACTGCTTTATGTGACAGCAAAGGCCACCCGCTTTTGGTTACTCATGAAAAATAATCATAAGCCGATTTAGCGTAAAACAAAATTTTGGATAGAAGTTACTGGTAATTGGGTACTGCGTCGAATACTCTCTGAGCTGGAGTGGCTTTATCCAATCGAACGACATGGCATAGCCAGCGTAGCCGCTGTCTACTTATTCGCTGCGCTATGTCAATGTTGTCGTAAATCTTGTAGAGCTCATTGTTCCATTGACTGCGGTATTCGATGTGACCAATGCGCAAAGGACCATAAATCTTCCGCAGAACCTTTGTCTCGAAAACTCATCGTCCATGCCTCTGCAGAATACATGATAACGGGAATAATGAGTGACTTATAGAGTTGAGACATTGTGCGGAGAGAGAGGACTTTACTTCTCAAATGTCTATTCAGTCTGAAGGAGCAGTTATTCTGCGTTAGATTTCGAGGGTGATACTATTGTTTGTGTTAATACCGGTTCCAAGATAGATGACATTATTTACGACACCGAAGTTATGACGTGGAAGCCAAGTCACGAATGCGACGACTGTTGGTTTACTTTCTCCAAGAGTAGATTGAAGAAGTCGGACGATACGGAGTCGCAATGTCCGAAACCTCTTTTGGTATTGAATGGCTCGGAGAGGCCCTTTCCGATCCTGACGGAGCTTTTGGTATTGCTCAACACCAGTTTAACCGTCTTCAAACGAGTGTTTTTTGGTTACTTACAGTATGCTTGGTATAAGGCCGGAAGACGGGATTGCATCATTGCCTTAGGCAGTAACCCATGTCAAATTTCGTAAAGATATTTTGTCAAATGAAAAGGTCTTCCATAAAAGTCAATGATGGTCATAATGATAACGATCGATCAGTTTGTAAGGTAATTATATGCTATATCGGCCGTTACAAAAAATGTGGAGTTCGACATCTCAAAGACTGGGGGAAGGGTTCGAACCCTTCTCGACTTAGCTCGTCATGCTGATCATTTATATAGGTATATCGGTCATTCTATTCTAAATTTATATAAAATTTTTTTTTCGTGCAAAACATTGTTTTATGGTCTTTGATGCAAAATATTTGACTATGATATGTTTTATATCAAAACTGATTCAGTTCATTACTTAGTTACTTAGCAGATTTGTTGTACAAAATCATTATTTTTTCTTTCATTATAGAACTCCACCCAACGTTACCGCTCTCTAACTCCGGCATAGAATCCGAGTTGGAATCAGAGCGAGCTAATGGAATACTAAACGGCGGTCTAAAAACTCAGCAGCCTATAAATCAGCAACGTTCTTCAGCGAATCTTAAGACACTTGACTGTGCAGACATTCCGCACAGTGAAGCATTATTGAATTCGGCAATTTTGAAGGAGGTGGCACATAGTCTAACAAAATCTAATGAAATGTCAGCTGTCAGCATTGAGGATTTACCAGAGTTGAGGAGAAAATTGTTGAAGGCACGCCGTAATCGAATGAAAATGCTGCCGCCCTTTCGCAGATATCCTCATTTCTCTTGGCCACCGCATTCGCCTGCTTATAACAGTTTCAACTTGCAACATCCTTATAACTGTGACTGTAATTATTTCCTGAATCCTGTAAATGAGATTGGTGTACCAACTATCGAATACATATGGGAAGATTACGATGATATCGATGCAAATGGTGGTGATCTTTTAAAAGTGGATAAGAACGTGTGAAATAAAAAGGATTGAAACCAAGTAATATTAGATTATGGAGATGGTTAAAATAATTAACGAATATTTCATAAAAATTAAGAAGTAGTTTAAATAAGCTAAGCAGTGTTCCTTTGAATAAATTTAAACTTTAACTGCATAATTCATTGGTTGATGATGGAGCCAGAGAGTTTGATAGTTTGAAGTTCGGATTTCTTTGTATTGAGTGTGTGCGCAGAGTTGCATCTGCTACAAAAAGTTAATTTTCGAAATTGTTTGAATGCCTCATGGATACGGCTGGTTTAATTATTGGTTTCAGAAAAGTTAGTTTCATCGAAATTGAGAAGTTTTTCCTTTGTTGGTTATTTAAACTGATCCAACTATCAGATATAATCGCTTAGGTGTAGGCCTAAAATAAAAAGAGTGTGTTCATTGTAATGCTTTCGTTGTTTTACCATTAGTCGGTAAAAGTGCTTCGTGATCAAAATGTTTAAACCAAAATATTGGTAAATGTCGCTGTACTCTTTCAATTATATTCGCTTCGAATACAGCAACGGTAACTGCATTTTAGTTAACGCATTACCAAGAAATGTATATTGGCTAAAGATTTGTAAAATAAGCAAAAAATACATTTTAATGGAATAAGCAAATAGCTTATTAAAAACTAACGGGGGATGTAGCTCAGATGGTAGAGCGCTCGCTTAGCATGTGAGAGGTACGGGGATCGATGCCCCGCATCTCCAATTGGGTAGGAAATTATTTTGTTTCTTAACAATGGAGTAGCGATCTTGCTCCGTGTTTATAGGCCATCTTGTCCTCTCCACCATAATAAACAAGAGACTGTCTAAATGTTTTTTTCCACCATATTTGTTAATGCGAATTCGATAGAGACAATATCCTTAACATCTTGTTTCATTAGAACGTTATAAGAAGTCTTTTTCTTCTTCTTCTTCTTTTTTACTGGCGTGGCTATAGATCTTTCGCAGCACTTTTCTCTCGAAAACTCGCAACTTTTACTCATCAGTTGTTGTCATCGTCCAAGCCTTTGCACCATATGCAGGACGGGAATAATATGTGACTTATAGAGTTTGGTTTTTGTTCGTCGAGAGAGGACTTTACTTCTAAATTGCCTACTTAGCCCGATGTAGCACCTGTTGGCAACAGTTTTTCTGCCTTAGATTTCGAAGCTGACATTATTGCTGGTGGTGATACTGGTTCCAACATAGACGAAATTATCTACTACTTCGAAGTTACGACTTTCAATAGTGACGTGTGGGCTTAGTTGCGAGTGCGACGACTGTTTGTTTGCTGACAGTAGATATTTCGTCTTGTCCTCGTTCACTATCATACCCATTTGCTTCGCTTCCTTACCCAGTTTAGAGAAAAGCAGAACTAAGGGGGCGGTTGTTGTGGCCAACGATATCAATATCAACGACGTTTGTCATCAGTTCTCATAGAGTTCTGCAGCTCGATTTGTTTTCTCCAGCAGTATATTGAAAAAGTCGCACGATTGTCTGAAACCTCATTTGGTATCGAATGGTTCAGAGAGGTCATTCCCGATCCTTCACCTTGTTGCTATTGCTCAACGTCATTCATTCATAGTAAACGTCATTCAGACATAGCAAATTCAGGCATAAAGGTACGCATAAAGGCAGCTGCTTTTCGCGCTATCGAAAGCAGTTTTGAAAACGACGAAGTGGTGGTGTTTGTCTATCCTTTTTTCCGGGTCTTTTCAACGATTTGGCATGGTGAATAACTGATCAGTTGTTGAAACAGGCCATAATAGAAGTAGAACTATGTGGATGCATATGAATAGCTGTTGTAAAAGTTGGTTTTTTTTCATTACGGTGTTTCGCGCTAAAGTCGTCGAAGTATAGATATCGCACTGCCATGGTCCGTGAGTTCAATTTATGTAATGAATTTGTCTATTTCTAGCAGAGCGTCAATGCATTGCACTTATTTTATATTCAACAGAACATAATCTAAAAAAACAAAAACAAATCCCTACCAAACACACTAAAATATTAATAATGCGAAGCAATAAGTAATTCAGCACCGCATAAAAAATTCAATCACAACGCAGCACTCACGAGCGCTCAAACATATAAAGTTAGACATATTTATAGTAGGTCAATATTTACACAAATACCTACACACTCACACTCACATGTGTACAAGTGTATGCAAGCACGCATCAACACCCAAGCCAATCACTTCGAAAATGTGTTACGGAAATCACCTGTTAGGCGGAAATCAAATCAATTTACTTACTTGATAAAATAAACATAACCGATTCCGTGGGCCATACAATATTAGAAATCATCAGTGAATATACACATGCATGAGTATGTGTGCATTAGTTGGGTTGTATGCGTGCGGCCGCTAAAATTCTTGCACTGCGAGGCGATAGGCCAGAAACGCCCTTTGATTTTGCTACCCAATCACGCACACACACACAAAAGCACAACGACGTTTTCGTAGACTCGTATATATGTGTGAGTGTGTGTGCCTTTAGAATTTTGTATTGGCGCTAATAGCGCAGTCATGTAGTCATTTTCCAATTCGAAAGGAAACTAAAACTGAAGTAATTCGATATCAGGTCACGCCACTAGCAAATACAACTGTGGCTGCCCCGCACACTTGCACTCACACATACGCACACGCACGTACGCCCACCAGTGTTATGCCTACTTCAGTGTTGGCTTTAAATTGGTGTGTGATGGCAGGCGTGTTGCTGTACCCAGGCGGGTCATAAATATTGCCGACACAACTCGGCCGATACGGAGCTAAACCGCAAGCAAGTCACTTGCTTAGGCGCTACAAGAAGTGTTTGTCGGTGTGTGTATGTGTGCGAGAATTCACACGCACAGTTAAGTTCCCATACTCAACCGCACTCGGTGGTGCGTTTGTGTGTGGCTTTTAACACGCTTTAAAGCAGTTGAAAACTTTGAAAAGCAGTCATTTTTTAATTCCGCACGACGCTCGACGCTCGACGCAACATGCTCATTGAAGTGCCTGGCTGGCTACTGCATTTCTACATACAACGCACACACACCTCCTGAGTAAAAGTAGATCAAGTAGTAGTTTGTAGTGTTTTAAAATATTCCCACATACATTTACATTGGGGTGGTTCTTAAAAAAAAAAAGCAAAATTCTAAAAATCTTCTTCTGCTTTATTGTCGTAGATAGCGCTTACTTGGTTACAGCCGAGTTTACAACAGTGCAAGGCTGTTTTCTTCATTTTATTTGTGGGTGTTTTTTACATGACGGGTCCCAAACTTAGCGTAAAACTCTCAGGAGGGATGTTTCGTCTTTTCACTTTAGCTCGCTTTCAAACAGATGTTTTGTGGCTATGCCGAGAATACTTGGTTTAAGACAGGAAGTCGTGACCTGCTTGAGCCATATGTAAAATAATCGTTTCTGGCCTCTCCCAAGTGAATGACGCTCAGAGAACTTTGCTCACTTGCATGAAATTTTACACATGGCTCCATCCTGAAAAAGATCTGAGATGTTAAATAGAAATGTTTGAACACATTCAAAGAGCGAAGAAAGGTTCTCCCTGAGAACCTCTCTAAACTCCTATTCTATAAAGAACAAAAATATTTAATTTTCTGTTATCCAAAAAAAATTTCAACCGACTCTGTTATACTCCAAAAATAGTTCGGCAAGTATAAAGTCGACTAAAGAAAATATTTGAAAATGGTGATTTATTCTTATTATTCTGATATAGTGTCCAGAACAAAGTTATGCAAAGGTCACTGTAAATTCTCGGAACAAAGGAGGGAGTCGGCGAGGGTGTTGATGGCGTGTGTTTGAAATTTATTGCGTTCGAGGTCTTGTCGGTGTACTGTTCGTCGACGTCATCGAGGAAAAGCTTCTGCGAAAACATCTCGGCAGAACTGCTTGGGAGAGTGTCTTTGTTAAAATTTTCTGCTCGAAAAGTGATATTTTCAAGTTTGGAAACCAGAAGAATTCGCGCAGGCCAAATCTAAAGAATATGTCTGCGATTCGGGGTTAAATGTGTCCAAAAAATAATTAGGTATAGTAAAGTCGTAAAGTGTGATACTGCCTTTCTCCACCCAATCTAGATTATATAATATCTGTGAATCTCTGTGAAGAAGACTGTTTCTACTGTTTCTTAGTATATGGTGTGTACCAGACACATGCTTTGTCGGCGGTCACTAAGCGAAGCTCTAACGAATACCGTTTATATAGCGACGCAGGCTACATCCAATGGGATTTCACGTTTACGCTTTTTATCCACAATGTGCAAACATGGAATTCATCGCGCCTAAAGTTTTCTCATGCCTAATATAATATTTCATAGCGTATACGAGTATAACCTAAGTGGTTTTTCGACAAGACTACTGTCTCAACTAACTTCTACATCTTCAATCGGCGATCTGCAACATGAGATCACGATCGTTCAAATACCGACATGCGACCACGTTTAACTTAACCAATTTTTGACGATCGCAATGGAAGTAGAAAATTAACGCTTTGAGGATTTAAGTGCTTTTTATTTCCCTGTTCGATTTTTCTTCCAAAAACAAGAATCGAATTACCAATTTTTGCAGAGTTTTGAAATCAGACATTCATTTTAGTGCGAAGAACCAATTTATAAACAATAATTTTGTCTGTAATAGTGTAGCAGTATGATTTAATTTTTGGAAAACAAAAAATTTAATATCCTTCCCACATTTAAGTTCCACCTTAATAAGCACACACATATCCGTTTACAAATTTGCCACTTGTTCGCTCGATTTCCTCAATCGAAACACTTTGCTTTCGCCTCATATTGGCCCAACGCTTTCGCCGCTGCCCTTTGAGACGGCAACACCAATCGCTAATCTGAGAACAGCATGCTATTCATAAGCGTACAAAAGTTAGTGTGTAGATGTGTGTGTGTAGCAGTCATGATTCTGTGTTGGTCAAAAGTCAAGTGAAGCATGAATGTGTGGTAAAATGTTAGATTGCAAAATCACATATTGTTTTTTTTTGATTTTCTATATGTGTTAGATCTGTTTTTTGTTGTTGCTTGGTGTATAAACTAAGTGACGGAAATTAAATTGTCTCCTTTTGAGGTTAGAGGGAGTTTTTTTTCACGAACTAGTTACATGGCATCACAAGTGAATTATACCAAAAATTTTAAAGTAATTTGGGTGGCAGTGAGCCTAAATATGGCTAGTGGTCCTTAGCCTCCGGTGTTCTGGCCAACACAAAATCATTGAAATCTCCTTTGAGTAACGGACGACCTGCAGCTTATAGTGTCCGACATCGGTAGAAATTACTTCAAGACCTTGTTTGAATTCGCTTACATCCAAGTCAGTGATCCCCGTGTCATGAGATTCAGTAGTTGAGAAAAGGAAAAACGGGGGTATAAATGGAAATAAGGGATGCCTTTCGGAAAAAATCTTTATAACCAAACTATGAAAGACTCTGTGAGAAGAGATTAAGAGTACATATCTCCGAATAAATCCTTTTGTTAACTCTCATCGAAAACTGGTAAGTTAACATTGTTATAATGTTATGTTTTAAAAAGTCTCACTGGTAAGTACCCTGCCTTACGCAGGGCACATATACCATATACTAGGCTCTAGGCATTCATTCGGCCACGCTTCGCTTAACATTAGAGGAAAGACTCAGCAAACCAAGCGTGCAGAAATGTGTAGAAATTTTCTCAAAACACGGGTATCACTGTTTTCAACTAAAGTATTTCCCAAAGAATTGAATTTAATTTGGAGATCGGTGGTAGTCTAAAAATATACTGTACTTGACCTTGTTAAACTTTTTCTCGCTTATTTTGTCTTTATGGTCAAATAGGTCATATTGATCTGCTTTCTGTTTTAAACCAAATCAGAGGGTTCGTCTGTATGAAGTTTTACAACAGACCTTTTAGTACAACTCATTGCGATTACCGAGCTTTTAGGAAGAAAATAAGGTTGATAGAAAGACTTCTATCAGTTACAATTATGCATCCGGCCAAGTTATTTGTTGGTTGACGTTTGGTCGTCAATAACATCATGCTAAAATTAAGAATATAACGCGTTTTTCAATAAGAGTTACAAAGAACACCAAAGTTTTTTTAATAAAATAAATATTCGATGTCATTATGTGGAACTTGATTTCTTTCGCATGGCTCGTCCGATAGTGCTGCTATTTCATGTTCGATATTCCTACGAAGTTCATCAATCGTTGCTGGCATAGACCATAGACTAGACGTTGCCCCACAGTAAATAGTCTAACGGCTTCAAATCACACGACCGAGGCGGCCAATTGACTGAGCCATTTTGTGAGTTAACACGTTCACCAAACTTGGTTTTCAATAAATCGATTGTGACAAACGCTGTGTAGTTTGCGGCACCGTTCTGTTGGAACCACACTTTGTCCAAGACCATATCATCCAATTCGGGCCAAAAATATTTGGTTATCATTGAGCGGTAGTGATTCCCATTCACATTAACGCGTCGGTCTTCATCATCACGGAAGTAATACGGTAACCGCTCCAAACCTTAATTTGTTCGTGATGTAATGGTTACTCATGGCGACCGTGTAGATTGCTGCTTGACCAGAAATGAGCCTCATTGCTAAAGTTGACATCCCGATGAAAATCCGGATCATTTTCAAGTTGTTGCTTAGCCCAATTCACGAACATACGACGATTCTGGCGATCAAGCGCTTTAGTACTTGCGTGAATTTGATCTTGTAAGGATATAGGTCAAGATCTTTTCGCAAAGTTCACCACAACGACGTCACAGAGATGTCCAACGCTTGAGAACGACATGTGAGAGTCTGGGTCGTTCTCAATTGATGGGCTATTGGCAGCAATACTCTCTACACTACGGGCACTTCATTGTCTTACTGGAAAATATTTTGTACTCAATTGTTGATCTCAACGGACGATTATGACGACCATAAATTGAACGTTGCGCCCTTAAAGTTGAGGCTACTGACTTCGAATTTCGGTAATAAATTTTTATAATTTCGACTCGTTGCTGGATCCTACATCTTTCCATGATAAAGTGGCAAACCTTACTAAAGAAAAATGTCAAATGAGCAAGAAATAATATGGCGTGGATTGATGCGACTCCCGGACTACTTTTGTAGCATCGTTCTGAAAAAATCCTTCTATATGAAAATATTTAATTTCTTCGCCAAGAACTATTTTCTTTAGGCATTTGTGTGTGTGCATCTTAAATGCATATTCTCCACTAATTCTATATTCTTATATTTTTCAGGCAATATATTTTGAATTTCATTTCAGCCCTTGTAATAAGATCTATAAATTTCTTTCCACCCTTGAAACGTATCCATCCAATTGTGTAAAGTTAGGAGCCTTGAGCTCATTAAAAAAGTTCGGATTAAAATCAGACTGGTTATTTTTGTACCACTCGGTCTTGTACTGAATCTCTCTAGAAATATGTATGATTCAATTTCATTGCCATTTAATCTGGATATTCACATACATTACAAGCATTTCTGATTAGCAAGTAAACTTACAAGCTCAAAGACTACCCTAAGGTAATACCGAAGCAACAGCCTGTAAGTTAACCGAATGAAATTAAGCGGAAACCGATTGTCACATTTGTGCAAAAATACTCGTTTATCTTCAGAAATCGAGCATAGATCTTCATCAGTGGATTGGCAAGACTGGTAATACGACACGTACGAGAGATGGGCAATAAATTGTTGAGTGTTAATTTGTCACACGACTATAGTTTAACAATTACAAGCGCTACAAGTGACAAACACTAAATGAGAATGCCGCCTAACTACAATAGAATACACAATGACCAACAACAAGAATAGTAAAAAAGAACCGGCGGAGCAGAAACCAAAATAAAACAACAATATTGACATGATCCCGAATCACTAGCTTTTAGAAGCTCGCAATAATGTACGCCCGAGTTGACAGCTCAATTTGAGAGAAAAGAAATTGGCAAACCGCACGCGGCACTGCAATGCCAAGGTAGCCTAAAAAGCAATCGGAGAGCTAGCATTGCAAGTCACGGTATTTGCGATGGTTCGCTGAAGACAAGCTAATAAATAAATACAATTGTTGAGGCATTTCATGAATGGAATACCGATGCATATACTCGTACACAATCGTTGGTGGGGAACTGATTATATATTTAGTGTGTGATTTTACCTTTGTTGTAGGCGTAGAACCATTTGTTTCGCCGTACAAAAGCCATAGAGGATCGCTCTAAGTTGTATACGGTTGGCTGCGAAATAATTAATAGGTGAGAACTTATGTATGGTATGTACATATAAATATATACTCAAAGACAACTGTATCTCCAGCAGAAGCTAATACTACTTATAAAGGGTACTCCAATAAGATTCATATGGTTGAATTGATATGTAAAGCACAATCGATACTATTAAATTTTGAATACGACATCAATCAAATGGCCTTCACAACTTCTTTTGCAGGAACGAGTTCGATGAAGCCAATTTTCGAGTACTTTTTTTCCTTAAATCAAGTCATATAGCATAATATAATATGTCATGAATAGCACGCACAACAATGCTAAAGATCAATGACCTCAAGTGAGCACATAAGAAGTATTATAATGGTGTTAAATCAAAGTTCTTGGAGGAAATTCAATGTCACAATTTCATGAAATAATCGAATCCGTAAATTTTTTTTCTTGTTGGAACCAGATGTAATCAAGATAAACCTCTCTCTATTTATCATCTCTCTGTAACATTTATCGTTGACCGAAATGCCAGTTCCAGTAGTGTACGTGATGATCAGTTCCGAAATCAGACCTTACTTGAGAATTAAGTTGGATTGTATTATTTTTCGTATTGTGTTTTTTTTAATAATGCTACAATTCCAGCAGCTTTTCCTTAAGTCTTAACATAATTCGGTGTGAATCGTTTACCGTTGACCAAAATGATGGTATAGTTCATTAATCATAATTCATAAAAAAAAAAATTAAAAAAATATACTTTAAATGGAGAATGTTTATTATCATTCGAAAAAACATTCCTTGGCACCGTCTTGTTGAAACTAAATATCGCCGAGGTCACAAGCTTTAATTTCAGGCATCAAACAGTCAGTTGTCATGGCGATAACGGTCGCCATTGACGGTTACGTTTTCACCGGCATATATTTTGAAGAAATATGGACCGATAATTCCACTAGCCCACAAGCCACCCCATACCGTTGTTTTTACTGGATGAAATGGCAGTTATTGAAGCTCTTCAGGTTGCTCTTCGTCCCAAATGCGGCAATTTTGTTTGTTTACTTATCCATTGAGTCAGACATGAGCTTCGTCCCTGAAGAAAACATCGGATTCTCTTGGAACTTCTCAAGAGCCCACAGAGCGAAGTCAAGTTGCTTGGGAAGGTTGAGCGATGAATACTTGATCTCAAGATGAGTAATGGTGTTACGAATGGTAGGCTCAGTTCATATTTTTTATCAAACGTTAATTTTTGTAATAAAGTTGAACGGTTTGTAAATTTTGTTTAGGCATAATTCTTTCCTTGGTGAAAAAAGTACTTCTAAGGATCACCCTTTATAAGCACTTCCGATAGCTCCGTAGCTAAACATTGTACAAAATGTTGTTTGCAACCCGTTTAATAAGGCCGGACACAATACGCTCGCTATATGAATGGGTGCCACATGAGTTAATGCAAAAAACTGCTTAATTGAAACAAAATCGATCTGAAACCGTTGGTTATTGGTGATAAAAAGTGGTTCACTTACGTCAATGTCAAGTGAAAGCAGCCGTGATCGAAGAATTGCGGTGAACTGGCGCAATTAATGAACAAGCCAAGATTTTCTTTAAAATTGGTTTCCTTTATGTCAGGGAATCAGCTATTATGAACTGCCCCAAGGCCAAACTTTTAATTTGAATCTGTAGTGTCAAAAATTGGATAGTTTGAATGAAGATATAACCCAAAAGTGGCCCTAACACCTTATTTTTACCTATCCCTATCTACATATGTCGAATGATTTTTGAAAATTATGAAATTATCTTCCAAAGGGCAACAAGTTGTCGAACAAAACCCTGCATATTTTTACCTAAATCGAAGCTTTCTAACTATGTCTAAGTATGTACACTTGACTGGTGGTATCGCCATATTTACGGAACCATTAAACACACAATTGCGCATTTATTATGACGCCTGGTCGCCTGTTTGTTAGTGCTTCTTCTTAGCGCGACTGATCCGGTCATTTGACGTTTAATAAATCCTCAGTGCAAATACAATATTAATGAGTGCGGATACGTATGTTAGAGTGCCTATACTTTTCTTTCACCTTCTTCCGACCTGCGTCCAACTATTTAATGTCTTCGAATGTTTCGTAGGTATTTTGCGTTTATCTTCCCGCAATGTTCTTGTAACTGTATTTTTATTTTTTTCTTGGAGATATTGTGGGGATACAGTTACTTAAATAAAAATTCCTTGCCATTATTTTGATATGGTCAGATGTCAACTGGAGTTTGTCCTCAATATAACGATGACTCTTTACCAACCCCTCCCGGTTTAGCATTGGAATATAGATAATATTAAAAACAAGGGAGACCACAAATGTTGCTTAAATAGCTGTTAATACATATGTATGTGTATATACAAATTTATGTGAGTAACTGCACATACTTACATACATATATAGTAATCCAGCTGCTTGGTCTGGTATAAAAAGAATATGTTTAGTCACATTAGTTCGCATGGTTGGCGACAATGGCGTTTGTTGGTTTATATAACACATAAGTATGTCACTGCTTTTGTTGTGCGGTTCCATTGGTGTTTATATTTACTCTTATATGCATTACATACATACATGCATATACACATATGGTGCATGTGGCATGGCATTGAAGGCATTTGCGTTCGCTGAAGTGGGCTGTAATTGCAATAAATCCTTATCAGATTTGGGATTTATTTAATCCTCTTGAAATTTTTTCCCATTTGTAGTAGTAATTCTTTTATGGCTTCGTTTGTGTGCGTTTGTTTTGGAGTGACACGTGTTGGCAGTGTTTGTGTTTGGCATAAGGATTGCATTTAAAGCATTGAAAAACGACGGACGCTTATTGTTGATCTACTTACCAATAAAATTAAATATAGATTTAACAAGTAATTTTTGGGGCATTACGTTTCGTGAATCTTTAAAAAATCGACTATCAAAATCAGTTATGAAGCACTTCAACTAAGGTGCAGAGAATGTTTGATGAGTTGGTACTAAAGGGTAATCCATTTCGCAGTTTCCTACTTAAAGAAAAAAAAAAACAGAAACTTCAAATTTAATGAGGAATGTTTATTTGTTTTTGTTTTTTTCAGATAATCTCGTTGAGTTCAATTTTCGATGACTCGTTCGGCGAATGACACGCATGATGTTTTGCTCCGAAGCCTGAATCGAAGCGTTGTTGTCTGCATAGACTTTAGACTTTAGATGCCCACAGGAAAAAGTTAAAAGGTGTGATATCACATGATCTCGGTAACACCTTGACCGGCCAAAAACAGAAATTATTATCTGCTCATCGAAGAGTTCCCTCAATAAAGTCATTGATTGATGCGATGTATGGGAAGAGGGGTCGTTTTGTTGCAACCAGGTGTCGCCGAGATTACGAGTTTTAATTCCAGACATCAAATGGTCGATATATAATGGCGTGATAACGGCCATGGCGTGCTAGACGTGGTTTATTCGGTCGAAGGCTGGGTTTCAAGGTAGGTGATGGTGTTGCGAATAATACGTTCAGTAGATCGGTTATGTAAATCGTTAATCATAAGTTGAGGGAAGCGCGTGAAACACATTATTTACAGAATGGGAATTTTCGTAAGAATATTTCAATTATGAAATGCCAATATTGAACAAAAATAACATGACAGCTTGACACGACTCCAAAAAAACCTCGAAAAAAGTACTTAGTATAAACTGGCATGAGAACAAGTTATTAGATAATACGAGCGTAAAATCAAAAAGAAAAAAACAAAAAATAACGTTAACTTTTCTACACCGAATCTATAATATCCCTAAAAGAAAACTTTATATGTTTATATTACGTATAGCGAAAGGTTATGAAAACTACTTTCCCTTGGTTTTTGGTGGTTCTGTGCTATAATACTCCGATCTGAACTCGCATATTGCAGCTTTTCATTGACTATTTCATTGACGAAATAACTGTTTTTACACTATTCTTGTTTAATCTTAATTTTCATGTAAAGGTCCGTATCCAGCTCTTACGTAATTGCTTAAGAAAAATTCCCTATTTCTTAAGCTATGTAAAGTAATTTAGACAGAAGGTTACGCATTGTGAATGATCCTAAACTAAGAAAGTGAACTTATTTTTGTAAGTTTTTAAATTTTTAAATTTTTATGGCAATTTAAGGAATATAGAACTAATTGTATTAAGAGTTTAATGATTACTTTGATTTTCCTTCAAGAAATAATTGTTGATTTCATATGCACAAAACCAGGATTGTCATATACGCATTTTATTGAAAAAATTTATTAAAAATAAGTACTTGATTTCTTTAGAGTTGCATACTAGCACAAGAATATTTGCCGCAGGAATGATCTTAAGAGCTGGATCATAAGCTTAAAGTTGGTCGGAGGGAATTGGCGCAGGGATTGTGGGCCCAC